>NC_056729.1:716201073-716238573 GCF_019279795.1 Protopterus annectens
CTATCAGCCCTGGTTGGTGTGCCAACTAACTGGTTCAGAGAGTTCATATTGATGAATTTGAGAAACCTCTGTGCATATCTGTCACAAGATGTATGTTTCCCAGTTAATGGAGGGCTACTTGAAGTCCCCTATGAGAATGGTGCTTTGAAAAATGCATAGGGATTTCATACTAGTTAAGTTGGAGTTATGAGCTGAGAGCGACAGAGAGGGGGGTCCTATAGCTTGTCATAATGTGATAAGGGGTCTTGCTAATGGTAAGTTGAATATGGAGGAGTTCCTGATTGATAGCTTGCCTAACTAGTCTGGAGATGAATTGTTTTTTACAGATATGGAGACACTGCTGCCTTTAGTGTCTTCATCTAGTTTGGTCGTCCTCAAAGTGTGGTAGGCATTGAAACCCTGCACTGGTAGGGGTACTTTCAATGGTCTTGAATCAGTTCTCCTTAATGATGCATATATTAATGTTTTCTAGGGTGAGGATTGCTTGTAAGAAGCAGATTTATTTATTTTTTTTTGCTAAGGCTCCTAGAATAGAGCAGCAGTACCTATATGTTATTCCCATGCTGATTTATCGATTATATGAACTGACTAACCCCTCGGCATTGTAAAGTGCACTGCCAGCAAAGACATATGAAAAGTTTGTTATGGTCCTACTGTCTCAACATAGAATCCTTTAAAAAGTAGGGCCTGCTCTAATTCTTTTCCAGTGTTAAGCCTAGTTAAACTGTCTTATCTTTGCTAGCTGGCATGCAGCTAGAGGAATCTCCACAGCTTTAAACAGAACTACTCTGTATTATACTTTGTAATTGGCAAAATCCTCTCAATGAACTATCCCCCTCCATGGAGCCCTCTTACTCACCCTTTAGATTGCCTACTGTAACCTTAGCCTGTACTCTTAACACACTGCCAAAGACAAATTTATCTTCATTAAACCATGTATCTTCCTCTGCGGCATATTGTTTTTCATAATTCAGTAGCAGACTTTTGTCTTACCTTAAATTTCTTGTCAGATTTTTTTTCTGTAGCACTCTTGTTCATGGGGTCTGCCCACTTCATTCTGCCTGAGCATATCCTACCCCCAATTTCCATCTACTCCCACTATCCCTACACTTATACTCTTATAACTCCAACCACTCTGTTACAACAACCAACCGCAACCCATTCACTGCCCTTCATGCTTATCTGCATGCAATCCACTTTGCTCCTTCACATATTTCCCACTGTGAATCCCTTCCTCTATTCTACCAACCAAGCTAAGAAAAAACAGTCTCTTGCACCAAAGTCCTCTGTATGTAGCAGATCCACAAATATCCAAAAACAAGCAAACAGAGGACAACCACGTCGATAAAAGTGCCAAAAAACTTTATTTCCACATATGAGCGCTTTCAGGCCATATGCCCTTCATCAGATAACACACAGTATAAAACCTCACATATTTAAAATAAATATCAGCCTATCACATTTCAATAAAAAGCCCTCCTTTTCTTTAGGAAAGGTTTTAAAGGTATATACCCATTAATACCAGGAGACCTATCTGCTCCTAATCGCACTATCCACCTGGTTTCAGCACATTCAGTTTCATTTACCAAATTGCCCCCCCTGGTGTTTGGAATCACAACCTGTATCACCATAAATAGAAAAGAATGTGTAGGGTTACCCTTCACATGTAATGCCAAAGCATTACGCTCATTACCAAGTCTAATATCTGATAAATGTTTGTAAATTCTGGTCTTAAACATATTATTGGTTTTCCCCACATAGTAAGTTTCACATCCTTGACATACAGCTATATATACCAAATTCTTAGTTTTACAATCAGCATATCCTTCAAAAACATATTGTTTATTTGTCCTGGGATGTACAAATATTTGAGATTGCAATATGAAGTGACAAGCCTTACATTGATAATGTAAGCCAAATGGCAGGAAATTAACCTGCAAACTAGTTTATCCTACATACGTTTGTTGCTAGAACACTTCAGCCCTATTGAACAACAACTTGTTAGAGACATTCAAGAGTTACAAAAGGATATGGAGAATCGCTTTTCGGAGGAGCATCAGGTGGAGAGATTAAATAATATTTTTTACTCGGTGTCAGTGTATGACAGCAAATTACAACAAATTAAGACCAAAAAATTAGAGCGAGATCTCAAGGATTTCTCCCTGAATAATATATTCAGTTGGCCTAGGGGTAGAGCGGACACTATTGAGAGGCATATGGGTGCCACCAATAGGGAGCCAGCCCCTAACCAACAAATGGAGGAGAGATTAGCACGTAAAGAGAACACCACCAATAGTAAACAGAGTACGTGCCCTCCACTTCCTGGTTCTATGGTCAATCCCTTGCATACAACAACCACAGTGTGTATGCCTTGCAACACGGAAGAAATACGACAAGGACATTCTGTTAACAATGATTCCAGTAATGTTGGACTAATGCAGGGAGCTAGACCAAAGAATGTTTCTAACGTTTACAGCAGAACTTTTCCAATGCTGCCAGCACCAGTGCACAAGAAGAACGTGCGCAGATGGAGTGCGTCGCAGACAAACGAACACAAGACACGAAAGGTGTCAGAATGACTAGGGGGGTCAGTGACAATGGTGATATTGTTGTTAATATTTCAGATATTATTCTGGATGATATAACATTGGAAGTACTCAACAAGGGACTAACGTTTATACCGGAGGCTCTAGCAGAGCACAGTCAGGTGATTTTAGATATTTATGTTTCGCAAGAAATATGATGTTACAACAGATGTATCAGGATACTAGAAATGTTATTAGTAATGCAAATGAAAATGTAAGCAATGTTTTAAAACTTAAACATCCTAGCACTTTCATGCCAATTTTTAATCCAGCATTAAATGTTTTCATTAGAATGTGTGAACAAGAATTTGAAGAATATTTTAATAGTTTTAGGAAGAAAAAGTTTCATAATTTAACCCTTGAACAGAAAAAAGTGTTACAAGAATTAACACAAAATGAAAACATCATTGTGAAACAAGCAGATAAGGGGGGGGCAATTGTTATAATGAACAAATCAATGTATTGCTCCAAATTAAATGTGATGCTTAGTGACATGCATACTTTTATTAGGATGAATCCCATCATGGTTAATAACCACATAGGTAAAGTACACAATTCTATTAGGAACATGCATTCAGCAGGTTTTATTAATGAGGACCTAAGAGATTTTATATTCATACAAAATCCTGTTACACCGATGTTTAAAGCCCTCCCTAAGATTCATAAGGATGCTAAAGACCCACCCCTGAGACCTATTGTGTCAGGTAGGGGTTGGGACACAGAGCACATATCCATCTGGTTGGAGACCACACTGAGACCTATAGTGGAGGATGTTCCAAGGATTTTAAGGGACACAGCACATTTTTTGGGTTCTGTTTCAGAATATTTATTAACAAGTAATGAGACAAGGTCAATGTTTGTGACAATGGATGTTAATAATTTATTTACTGTTATTGACAATGTCTATGGAGTTCAAGCAATAGAACAATTATTATGCTGTAAAACACAGTTTAATGATGATGAGGTTCAATGTGTGTGTAAATTATTGCAAGTAGTTTTGGAAAACAACGTATTTGCTTGTCAGGGCATGTATTATAGACAGAAACAGGGTGTTGCCATGGGTACACCCTGTGCCAATTCGTACGCCAACTTGGTATTGGCGCATTGGGAAGATCAGGTTATATTTAATTCTACACATGCATGGACACAATATTTGCGTTTTTATGTACGTTTCGTAGATGACATTTTTTTCATATGGGATGGAGATGTACAACAGTTAGAAATGTTTGTTCAGATTCAAAGATGGCCGCCGTTCTTTAAACACTGCAAAACTACAGCTCTCCAGATATCAGAAACAAAAATCAACCCTGTGGATATATCACAAGATTTAATATGCTAATTGGCAGCAATAACTAAAGTACTAACATCTATCTTCGCTTCTGAGAAGGAAAAATAGAGAAAAAATATTTTGTAGCAGCAGGATTGGAATTGATGGTCAGCCTGACTCTGAACAGAGCAACAAACAAAGGAAATACATATCTCTCAGCTGAAACCTTACACCTGGTGTAAATATGTTTACAGTGTATCAAAATGTCAAAAGAAGACAAAACTATGGAAATCACAACTTCTAAAACTAAACTATCTGCCTTGCAATCTCCGGAAAAAGAAGCTATTTTTAAAAGACAGAAAACAGTTACACAAAGGGAGACTGCAAAAACAGGAATAACAAACAAACCAGACCAACCGGTCAGCATGGAGGAAATTAAATCAGCACTGTTACCTATTCAAGAAGCCTTAAAAGATTTATCAACACAAATGCTTACGTTTAGTGCCACATGTAATCAGATTTTGGAAAGGATGGATAAATCAGAAACCAGAATAGCTGAAAATGAGGATAAAATAATTATGCTTACGAAAAAAGCAGACTCTCATGATGCAGACATTCAAACCATGCAAAATAAAATTTTAGACCTGGAAGCAAGTTCCAGACGGAATAATATAATAATTAGAGGAATTCCAGAAACAATTCAGTACAATGATCTGAATGCTACCATAATGCAAATACTTGAAACACTGTTCAAGGACTCTGATAGTGTTAAACAGATTGTTATAGAAGGAGCACATAGAGCTATCAGAGAATCATTTGCTTCAAATGCACCTAGACCAGTCTATACCAAAATACTGAATTACCAAGATGCAAGCAAAATACTGCTAACTATTAAAAAGAATGGTGGATTTATCATCTGGCAAAATAACAAAATTTCCATGTCACAGGACTTACCAATACAAATAAGGCAATCCAGGCAAATGCTAGCTCCATACTGCAAGTTTTTGATTGAAAAAAACATCAGATTTCAAATGAAGTATCCAAATACTTTAATTTTCACAGTGGATGGTATTAAATATTCAATAAACACTAAAAAAGAAGCAAAACCTACCTTTTTGAAGCTTTTCAAAGCACTGCCACCTTCAGAAGTTTGATCAAAGCATCCAGGTCTTCTTTCAGCATCAGACAGACTGGGACTCTATAATTACGACGATCCGAGGCTTTATAACTCTTTGTTTGTTCTTTTCCTTTTACCAGGCCCTGGGAAACTCTTGATTACATCCTTATCTCGAAATTCCAGCGTGTCCACGAGGTTTTTCCGAAGATTTATGGCTTCTACGAGTGTAAGCAAGCCACGAGGTAACAGGAAGTCCTTTGGAGGATGCAGGGGGACTGATTTCAACGTAGCGCATCCAGGAGGTCCATCCGCGAACTGGTTCCCCCATCGCGAATTTGAAATGAAGAAAACAAGCTCATCAAGCAGGAAGGACTATAGAGAAGCTGTAGAAACTGTTTGGAACTAAAAACAAAGCTTCCTGGACTTATTTGGAGGGTAAATGGCTTCTGTATGGTATAAGGAAATGTACAGCTGTACAGGTAGGAAATACTATTGTAATGGGTTGGTTAAAATAGAAGGGTATTGCATTGTATAGTGATAGAATCTGGTAATTATGTCTCTATTTCTTTTTTCTTAGGTTTTTTTCTTTTTTTTTCTTTCACTTTTAATTAGGAAAATGTATGTGTATGCTCTGTTCAATAAAATAACAGGATGATGTTAGTATAATAAATGTTATGAAAGACTGTGAACTTGAAATGTTTAAAATGTTACATTTAGGTTGTCCTCTTTAGTATTTTTAAATATATTTTATAGGGATACAATTATTTAGTCAAATGCTTTGTGTAGTACAGTTGTTATTGTTACTTAGAGTATGTTCCAAGTTTTAGCAGACTGTTACCTTTGGAGAAGGACAACTACCTAGAACAGAACATTTAAACAAAAATAACCTTAGGACTGTATTGTTATGTTTAACAACTGTTTCCTTTCTCTGGGAATTAATAATTAATAGTGTATATGACAAGAAGTTAAAATGTATTATTGTCATTGCTGATTATTAATATTGTGAGCTATTAGTTAAACTGGATTTTCACACAACAATTAGTAAATGTGTTTGACTATATTAAGTATGTCCAGAACTGTAGTTAGGTAATTAGTAGTGTTTATTAGGGAATGTTTGGATTAAGCTTTGTAGATTTAGAGATAGTGGTTGTAGGTTTTTTGCATAAGGTTTTTGGGTTAATTTGTAGAGTTAGAAATTTAGATAAACAGAGATATTCAAAGGATGTGAAAAACCTATGTACATCCTGGTCCAGAGGAATAGTGGATAAGCACTGGGTAGGGATGGGATGTCAGATTCACTTCCAAATAATCTATGGTATGTTAATACACTGTAATCTAAGGTTGTCTCTCAATAGTAGGAATGGGAATACATTTTTGAAGAGCTACAGATGTGGATAATAGAATCTTGGAATGTTAAAGGACTCCAGAACATGAAAAAAGGAAGCTATTTTTACACTTGTTTTTCCAATCAAAAGCAGACTTTATTTCATTGCAGGAAACTCATTTGACTAATGATCAGTGGGATATACTGAAGAATAAGAAATGGATTAGGGAGATAGTGGCGGCGGAAGGGACAACGAACAGTGCAGGAGTGGTAATTATAATTAAAAACCGATACAAAGAAAAAATCTTAGATGTAAAAATAGATAAAGGGGGAAGGTGGTGTTTAGTGGTTCTGATATCTAAGTTCTATGATAAACCTATATTACTCATGAATATATATGCCCCCTCCACTAATCAGCACCATTTTATAACTTCACTTTACTCCATTTTACAACAATATAATAACTGTTATATATTAATGGGAGGTGACTGGAATTCGTATCAAGATCCCAAGTTTGACAAATTTGGTTCATCCAAAGCTTTTAATAAACAGGCAATGATAGCATTGAAGGAATTTAAAACTGACTTTAAACTATATGACCCATTTATACATATACACACACACAAAAGAAAGCAGAGAATTTTACTTTTTACTCAAGCTGCCATAAAATGTGGTCGAGAATTGACTTTTTTTTGATTTCGGAAGTATTGATATCTGCTGACCCATGTGTTTCCACCCAAGCCAGACAATTATCGGACCACTCAAAGATCACACTAACACTAAACAATAATAATATGAGTAATAGGAGACTTCAAGGATACAATTGGTCTTTAAATCCATATTTACTAAGGAAAGAGGACATATTGAAAGAAGTTAAAGAGACACTTGAACAGTTACTTCATAACTTTCTTAAAAACAGGCATCCTGTTGATATAGAATGGGCTACAACCAAAGCCCAAATAAGAGGGATTTTTCTTCAGAAAGCTACTTACTATAAAAAAATGCAAAATAAGGAACTACTAGACTTGGAAACCAAAATTAAGTTACTAGATCAGGAGCTAATGAGGAACTATAATAAACAAACAGAAATAGACTTATTAAAGTGTCAAAAAGAACTGTTTTTACTACATAATAGTAAACTGTTATTTTATGAACAGAGAAATTTAGTGAAATACGCAAATCATATTCAGACTCCCACAAAAGCATTAGCACGCATTATTAACCAAGCGAAATCAACATTATTAATATCAGAAATAAACTATAATAATAGAACATATACTAATAAGGCAGATATTATGAATACTTTTGAAACAATATTTAATCAGGTATATGGTGATCAGCAGACAATTTTACCAGATAAAGTTAGGAAAGATTTCTTGCAGAAGATCATATTCCCGAATATTGATAATGAGTCCCATAGGGATTTAATTAAACCAATTTCAGCGGAGGAGGTAGCAGAGATAATTAAAAAGCTGAGACCACATAAAGCCCCAGGCCCGGATGGATTGACCTCTGAATTTTATAAAACTTTTAATGAGATTCTGAGTAAAATACTTTCACAGACATTTAATTATATAATTCAAAATAAAATCAATGATCCTCACTTTAATGCTTCTAAGACTATTTTGATACCGAAAGAAAAAAGTGACTCTAAAAACCCAGATAATTACAGACCCATTTCACTCTTGAACATAGACATGAAAATTATGACATCCATCCTGGCAAATAGACTGAAAAAGGTCACAAATTTATTAATATCAGAGGAACAGGCAGGATTTATGGATGGGAGACAGACCACTGATAATACATTAATGCTTCACACATTAATTTCATTCGCCAAGTACAAAAATCTCAATATTTATGCACTCATAATTGACGCACAGAAAGCATTTGACAGAGTTAACTTGGTATACCTATTTGATATGTTATCATACTTTAATATACCTTCAGATTTCATTCTAACATTAAGGAAAATATATAATAATGCATATACAAATGTATTTATCAATCAAGAATGCTCTAAAAGAATACAAATTAAAAATGGTACCCGACAAGGGTGCCCATTATCTCCTATTTTGTTTAATCTGTATTTGGAACCATTATTTTTACACATTAAATAAAATGTTTTTTACAATCCTCCAACACTATATGGTATGAAAATAAATATGGCTGCTTTATGAGCGATTTAAATATATATTGTACCACACCAGTGTCAGACACCGAGAAAATATTAAAAGCAATAGAAGACTTTGAGAAAATCTCTAATTATAAACTGAATTTTAAGAAATCCAAAATATTCCCATTAAAGACTCCTACACCTTTTTCATTGCTACCATTGATAGGACAAGTATTGATGGAAGAAAAAACAAAATATCTGGGTATTGTATTTTCAACTGATAATAGAGATTTTTTTATAAACAATGTTAAGTCAACTTGGGATCAGATAACATTGGACTTGAAAAGATGGAGTAAACTGAAACTACCAATAATGGCAAGAACTGCAATTATCAAAATGAATGTTCTTCCCAGAATATTATATATACTTAGAGCTACACAACTTAGAATCACGAGGAAATTTTTTAAACAGCTTCATATAGGACTAGGGAGATTTCTTTGTGAACCTAGGAAAACGAGGATAACATATGAGAAACTGATGGCTCCAAAGAATAGGGGAGGTTTAGACTTACCAGATTTTGAAACTTATTACTTGATAATTAATGCCAACAGAATTTTAAGGGCGATTCACTTTGATAGAGGCAGTCTGAAATGGGCACCAAAATGGCTGGTCTTAACCTACAGACATGTAACTAAAGTGGGAATTAACTGTAAAGCTCTACCTTTTCTGAATAGAGGAACACTCAGCAAATATGACTTAATGGAACATATTAAAAGTTATGTAACTTCAATTCAAAATCTTTTTACCTCATTAAACCTACTAAAATATATGATGGTGTTTCAACCATTCCACAAGAACCCAAATTTAGTAATTGGGAATAAGTTGATAGACTTACAAAAATTCCCCCTAATAAAGGATTTAATTGTATTGGATCTCTACCCCTTTCTTGGGGTATCAGTTCACGATATTTTAAAAGAGAAAAGTCTTCCTATTTCCTATCTAATTATCATGAGACAACTAAAAGATCTGGCTATAAATTATTTTAATAACTTTGATTTTAATGAAGAGGAATTAAATATATGTCGTAATCTGTGGGAAGCTCTGATACAAGATAAAAATATATAACTATTTCATATAAACTGATAAAAGAGATGAAATATAATAAACATATTCTCTTATCGAATTATTGGAGGGAAAAATTAATATTAGTTGACGACAGCAAGATCTTGGAAGCATTTAATCTAACATTAAAGTCTGTGTCCCTTCAGAAATTACTATTCACACAATTGATGATATTTAACAATGCCTACTATACCCATCTTATTCTTCATAAATTTGACTCAAAGAACTCGCCTAAATGTCCATATTGTACAGACCAGACAGCTGACTTGTTTCACATGTTTTGGAGTTGCAAATGCATTTTTAAACTTTGGAATTCATTAAAACTTCAATTACAGAAAATGGATACCAGCATTCAACACTCTCTTGGGAATTTATGATCCTACATATTCCTCCAGATAACTTAGATAAATCAAAAAAGATCATAATCATGAATATTTGTTTATTAATGAAACTATACATAGCTTCAAACTGGTTGAACCCGACTCAGACATCTTGGGAAAATTTTAGAACATTAGCAATCAGACACATATTAGCGCATAAATTGTTAATCAATGACCATAAGAAAAGCATAAATAATATAAAAATATGGGAGCAAATCTTCAATATTGTGTTGGCTTAGAGGTTCTTATCCACTGTTACTCAGGACACATATTTATAAGACTGATTCAATCTTAGATTTGACATAGATCGTAACAATAATACAGACTGTTGACTTTTTCATGTTGTATTTCTTTTTTAATAATTTGCATTAATATATAATGTTTATGTAACTTTTGGAAGCAATCATGTATATATTGTATATATTTATAGTGTGTAGTTATGTAATTGAAAAACAATAAAAGACGGATTATTGAAAAAAAAAGAAATGTTTGTTCAGTATTTAGAAGATAGTTCTGCATTTTTTAGATTTACCATTCATTATTCCACCAGTAATATAGATTTTTTAGATGTTAGAATAGAAAGGGATGTGATGGGGAAAGTTACCACGTCACTGTTTAAGAAAGAATGTTGGCGTAACAACTTACTTCATTATAGTAGTATGCATCCAAGACACACTTTTGATAACATAGTTAAAGGTCAAGTGTGTAGGATTTCCAGGATATGCAGTGATGATAACAAATTTAATGAGGAAGTGGAATGCTTCCAATGGAATCTAATAGGTAGAGGGTATAAATCTGATAGGACTAGCTCCCTAATAGATCATAGTAAAATGAAGAGGAAGAATACAGCTAAACCATGGATGAATAGAAGGATGCATGAAGCGGTAAAGAAAAATAAAAATAAAAATAAAACATTTACCAAGGGAAATGATAGTGAGGGCATTAAAATGGTCCTCACTTATAGCAGTGACGTGGGCAACATTTGTGATATCATTAAACGACACTGGCAAATATTATACACTGATCCAGAGCTTAAGACACAAATAGGGAATGCTCCGAAATTTATTTTTAGGAGGAATAAGAATCTAAAGGATATATTATGTAAGGAACCCAGTAATAAGAGAAATATTAAGATTAATAGTAAAGGTACCTTCCCATGTTATCAATGTAAGGCTTGTCACTTCATATTGCAATCTCAAATATTTGTACATCCCAGGACAAATAAACAATATGTTTTTGAAGGATATGCTGATTGTAAAACTAAGAATTTGGTATATATAGCTGTATGTCAAGGATGTGAAACTTACTATGTGGGGAAAACCAATTATATGTTTAAGACCAGAATTTACAAACATTTATCAGATATTAGACTTGGTAATGAGCGTAATGCTTTGGCATTACATGTGAAGGGTAACCCTACACATTCTTTTCTATTTATGGTGATACAGGTTGTGATTCCAAACACCAGGGGGGGCAATTTGGTAAATGAAACTGAATGTGCTGAAACCAGGTGGATAGTGCGATTAGGAGCAGATAGGTCTCCTTGTATTAATGGGTATATACCTTTAAAACCTATCCTAAAGAAAAGGAGGGCTTTTTATTGAAATGTGATAGGCTGACATTTATTTTAAATATGTGAGGTTTTATACTGCGTGTTATCTGATGAAGGGCATATGGCCTGAAAGCGCTCATCTGTGGAAATAAAGTTTTTTGGTACTTTTATCGACGTGGTTGTCCTCTGTTTGCTTGTTTTTGGCTATTCTACCAACCAGTCTTTGCTATTCTCTATTTAATCAACATATATCTCACTTCCTGCATGATAGCCCTGTCTTCTACTAACTTACGCAGTCTTTACTCCTCTTTACTTTATGCCTTCTCCTTCCTACCCCATTCTTCCCAGCTTACTACATTAATTATTGTCCACTCTACTCAACCTTATCCTCTTCTCCTTTCTACCCCATCCTTTGTGCCTTGCTACTTTAATCACTCTTTACTCTACTTAACCTTCTCCTCATATTATACTACCTTCATACCCTTTCAACTGCTATTCAACTGTAAGCCTCCTCCTTCT
The DNA here is from genome assembly GCF_019279795.1 of Protopterus annectens. Classification (NCBI taxonomy): domain Eukaryota; kingdom Metazoa; phylum Chordata; order Ceratodontiformes; family Protopteridae; genus Protopterus; species Protopterus annectens. The sequence continues at coordinate 716,213,056 of NC_056729.1, forward strand.
GGAATTCTTCCCAACATGAATCCATCTGGCACCCTCATACTGTCTTTCTCACTTTTCATCATGCTTTTCTTTTCCCTATTACACCTCACTGCACTCAACCCCATTCTCTTACCCCCCCAAATACTCAACAACCACATCATCCTTATCTACCATTCTAAAATCTACACAGACTTATCTCCTAGCCTCTATCAAATAACCCCAATCTCCTATACAAAGTGAAAATTATCCCATTAAAAATATCAGTTTTATTCTACTAAACATTACTACCATCTACTTTCAAATGCACCTTACCAAACCTACCAGCAATTGCTATACTGTACATTCAGGCTTACTACCTTAACTTTATGTAGAGACATTCACCCCAACCCAGGGCTCACATCAATCAATCTATCCACAATACTTTGCACCAACAGCTCCTGCAAATCCTTATATATGGTCACTATAAACTTCCAAATCATTTATAATAAAATTTCTGACTGTCATATATGGATTGCTGCAATCAACTGGGTATCATTGCTGCTACTGGGACCTGGCTAAAACTTTACATTAAGGACTCTGCATTTCTCCCTCCAGGCTTTGAAACAATAAGATCTGATAGGCGGTGGTGTTGCAATGCTTTTTCCTAACACCTAGAATATAATTCCCTACACAAGTACTATTCCAAAGTTTTTTAATGCTGAAATTCTTATTTCTTTCTTAAAAATGAAGAACTGCAAAAAAATTGTGTATCGTAGTTCTTTCCATACCACGTGACAACAGCAATAATAAGAATGACAGGATCTCTGCTCTAACTTCACATCTTCAAATATTAATCTATTTAACTTTACTCAGTTTATCAATTCTCCAACCAGACCTAATAGGAACAATGACAGTGGCTCTGTTTTAGACTGGATTCTGGTCACTGACAATATTAAAATATCCTCAGCTAGTACACTATCAAACACCCTCAGTAATCACCTCCCAACCTTTGACACCGGACTGCCCCCCTCCTTTCAAAATCAACATAAGTATAAACAAATAAGAAACCTGATTAACTTGAATCCACTGTTCTTCATTGATACACTAAAAGAGATTAACTGGTGCATGGTAAAAACCACCCCTGTAGAAGAGGCAGTCAACAACTTCAACACAATATTTCAAGATATACTAAATAGCTTGCACCACTTCGTTGAAAGAGGATCAAAATGAACCATGCCCCATGGCTGACTAAGCCTACTAAGGAACATATGCAAGCTAGGGACAAAATTTGGAAACAATGGCTAACAAACAAAAACCCGCCAGACCTGTTAAAATTTAAACAACTTTGCAACCAGGTAAAAAGACTAGTCAACAAAGACAAAAAACAACATTCCTTGGGATTCAATAAAGCTCAGTGCAAGAATAAGGCTATTCTTGCACGGAGTGGATCGTGTCCGTGCAGCACAGCAGCGTGCCTTGTATATTCATGAAGGCATGCTGCTGTAACACCTACATGGACACGATCCGTGAATGAGTGCAAGGGTCATGTTACAGCAGTGCCTGCACATGTAACACACCCCCTGCACTTAGAAAGTGCTGTTACGGCACTATTAAATGTAAACAGTTGTTTGCAGACATACTGCACAACTGTTGAGATATTTGCAGAATGTCCAGAGTTTTGCCCACATGTCTGGCCATTGACGGACAAAGTAAAAGTATATAATTACAGACATTTGAGTGCCAGACATCATACATGTGAGAAAACCAATGCAATGCAAAACCAGTTATTCTATCAACATGTAAAGTTTGTAAGAGAAAATTTTAAAATCGCCCCTATGTTTGTGCCTTTTTGTCTCTCCATTATTAATGACTTTGTCCAGATGTCTTGCTGAAAGAGGATGAAGGTATGTGTACACCCCTAAAGTGAGCAAAATTTAAAATGCATTTTATCTTTTTTTTTTTTTTTCATCCCAAGTAAAGTTTAAGCATATCTGAGTGGTTGTGCTTAGCATAGTTTAAATATCTAAAGGAGCTAAATAGAAAAATACTGGTAAAATTAGCAGGCTGAAATAGTATAGTGGTTAGAGCTTCTACTTTAAATGCAGTCATTCATGTTTTGAGTCCCAATGAAATCTGCTCACTTTTACATGTAAAAGCAGTATTAAAAGTCTGATGTTTTATTAAATGAGGTAGTAAATAATATTTATCAATCAGAGTAGTGTAGCAGGTCCAAACTTGAGGTGTAAGTCCAGAAAAGATGTGAAGCCCCCATATAAATGTGAGTGCCCCATACAGTATAGTCATACAAGAATACATATCAATGAAAGCATATAGGGAGTGTTATGGAAGGTAAACATAAAATTATAATATGTCAGTAATGACAAATGAATCCCATACACCTGATAGTCTATAAAATGAAATTTGAGCAATGCTAATTAGCGGTCAGCTCTGCTTAGCTGGTGTAAACATTGCTTAAATATAAATGAGTAGCTCAGCTAAGCAGATTTGTGCATTGGTAAGCAGTGCTCAACATCTGACCCTTTAAGCACTGCCAACCTTAGCTAAGCGGGTTTGCCTGTCACTTAGCTTAGCTCAGCATATTCAAAAATAGTCCAGTGATGGCAAAGGATGGGAAATCAGCCCTATTTAAACCTCACAGGTGGGAATACAGCCCATAACCAGCTGTAGCTCATCACTGCAGGCACTATGGCTGGAGTTGGTGAGTGATCACACTCTCGGGTGCAGTGCTGGGGCATTCAGGAGTCCAGGTTCATGGTTGAACTCCTAGTGAAAGACCATGAGGGGAGACTGCTGCAGGGCCAGTACCAGAGCTCCCATTACAAAGCGGAGGCCTGGGACCATTTTGCACTTGATGTCACCAGTGCCACTGACATCCCTCAGACTGGTGAGCAGGTCCAGCCCATTTTGCTGACCTGAAGCGTAGGAAGAGGGAGCTCTTGGTCCAGTGGGTCCAAGATGCATGGGCAGGGAATGTCCCAGACGTGTGTAAGTATCAGTATCAGTATCAATTAGTGTTTGCCAAAGTCCAGCCTGTGTATGTGATAGATAGGTATTCCTAAATGCTTCTTTAACTCCTGTATAGATGCAAATGATAGGGCCACGAATGTGGATGCCATGCCAACAGGCTGCTAAAGCTGCATCATGAGGCTGGTAAGTACAAATCTAGCTTGCAGTATTCAGGGCAAATAAATAGAAAGGAGTAGATGTTACCTGTCAGTATTTAAAAATGTGCATTGTTTGTACTGAATAAATGAGACTTTAGCAGAGTAATAGTGATGTACAGGGTATATATATATATATATATATATATATATATATATATATGAATAAAGGTGTCAGTACATGTCAAAAAACTCAAAACCCCAGACTGTTATGTTTACTTTGAATCTAAATGTGTACAGGTTCTGCACAACAAATGGATCTGAAAGCATTAAATAATTGAGGCTCATCTGACAAAGATTGTGAAGATGTAAAACAGGAGATTAACTATATGAAATGTTCCATGCACCAAGATCTGATACCTGAATAGTAATGTTGTGTTAACCAGTGTTTCCCAGATTGTACTATGTCAAAGTATGAATACACAGTATAAGAACTGTCTGCCATGCATGAATGTCAGAATTACAAGGTCAGATTGTACAACCAAGAGAGTATTAGGCAGAAAACAGTCAAACATATGACAGCAGTTCCTCAATAGCTCATTCTAATGGAACACAAATAAGTTGTATTTTTTTGCACAAACAGGCACAGTTCAAATCCCAGGAGTAGTAGTAAGCTGTATGCATAATTTCACCCAAGAATATGTGAATATGTATAGAAATAGTCACGTAGTGTTAAATAAATTTCCTCCATGGGCCTGCCAGGTAAGAAAAGGGTATGCATTAGCTGTAAGAAGGCTGTACTTATACACTGTGTACAACACCCACTGTCCAACCCCAAGTCTCCAAAGAACAGCAAGATAAGTACATAAACCAAGTAGTCTCCTCCGATAAATGTGTCACGCTGTCACAGTTAGTGGTCACTGCTGCCAACACCCAGGGTGACCGATAGAAATCAAGGCAGAGTATGGCAGTAGCACACATACACACACACACACACACACACACACACACACACACACACACACACACACACACACACACACACACACTATGAATGCACATATGTAACCTTGACTATGTGAATATGGGTAGAAACAGTCAGGTAGTGTTAACAGACATTTCCTCCACAGATCTGCCAGGTAAGGGAATGTTCATATCAGCCTTAGAAAGGTGTTATTAATACACTGTATACAAACATACCACTGCCCAACCCAAGGCCATAGGTACATGTAAAGTGAGGTTATACCTGGAGAGTAATGAGTAGAGTAATGATTAGTACAGTTGTGAGCAATTGAAGCCTATACAGTTGTTAATTGATATCTATCTCTCTCAACCACCCTGTCTGCACCAGTAATCTATACACATATCAACAGGTATGTTTTTCACCAAATCTACTTTTGGGACATGTGTCCTATTGTTCTACAAATATTTAAACGTTTTATTATTAATGTTGCCTGTGCAAATACTATCATTGGTGGCCTGTTGCTATCAATGTAGCCTGCATGCTGTTATAATGTCCACTGTGGTTCCATGTATGCATGTGTTCTGTTTGGTATGCAACTGTTTCAAATACGTTTTATGGGGTCAATTGGAACACCCATGCATGCTCTTATAACTAATCCTGGAAAGTGTTGTTCATGACTAAGCAACATACGTTGTAAAACTTCAGTACCATAGCATGTCTGGGAAGGCCGATCCCAGTGGATCTGCCTGCCCTGCCTCATCTGGCCATGGCATTGGGCACCAGCACATCTGGGACCCAATCTGGGACCTCCTCGTCTGCTGGTCCTGCACCACCTTTGGGTGGAACTGCCTCAGGGGATGGGGCTTGTCCCCCCGGGAATGGGCACAGACAGGACACCATCACCAGTAGTTAGGTCCAGGGTTTGGTGTGTAGTGAGTTCTGAAAGGAGTTTGGAGATCAGCTACACCAGCTTGAGGGCTGTGTGGCACATCTTGAGGGTCAGCCTGCCCCTCCTGCTCAGCCCCCAGCACAGCCAACTTTGGGGCTGTGAAGATGCAGTGGTAACTGCTCATGGGTGGGGACCTCAGTCCCACTATATCCATTTGGGGGCTCGTGGGCATCCAATTCCCAACCACCCTCCACGTCCAAGGTGTTTACCCCCCACATGTGTCTGCTGTCTTGTCTGTCATGTCTATCTTCCTACACAACTTACCTCCCCAATTATACCTACTATCCTTCCTCAACTTCCCACTCTCACCTTAGAAAAAAAAGGGCAATCTGTTCCCAAAAAATAAATTACGCCCCATACATAACTGTCCATTTCACACAAGTGTCCACTGGACACGTTATCGGGTCCAATTGGCTTGACAGCACAATCACAGCTGTCCTCACCCCTCTCTCATTGGTTTGAGTGCCTAAATTTATCTCCAAATTTTGTAGAGGTGCACAGCTGCTGTAGAAGAAATGGACAGCTATGGCCCTTCGCTACTCCTGTCCTGCATATTTCTAGCTATATCTCATATTGTTTTTCCCTCTGCATGCCCCCTTTTTCACCACTGTCTTATCACCCATTTTTTTTCTTTTAGTTTAAAGAAATCAGCATGGGGGTAAGCGGGAGTAAGCAGCAGTAAACGAGTTTGTTCAATGCTTAGCGATGCCTACACAGTTTAAACATCGGTACATTTAACCATGTGTTGGCATTGCTTACCATTGCACAAACCCACTTACAACTGCTTAAAACTGCAATAATCACTGCGTATCTATCAGCGATTGTTCTGCTCAGCAACAAGAAAATCAGCCCTGCCAAGTCTCAAACACAGGACCCTGTATACACTAGTCAGAGCAATGTACCACTACACCACCCATGCTGTAGGAGTCTCTGTTGCTTTTTCAAATATATCATTCAGTACGGTATTGACTAGTACTGAAAAACACTGTGTAATCAGTCATGTTTCTATGTATAAATATACACATATAAGATATGTATGGTGAGATAAATATGAGAAAGTATATACAACTATTTATAGAGATATACATATAAAATGTATACATATATATATATATATATATATATATATATATATATATATATATATATATATATATATATATATATATATATATGCTCATAACATGTAGTGGAGTCATACCTCAGCACCATATCTCTCAACCTCTTACTGCAAGAATTCTGGCCAATGGCTGTGAAAATGGGAGGAGAATGAGCCAAAAACTAGGGACATAATGTAAATATTACTCTTATAAATGTGGACTGTTGCTAGAGTAACAGGGTAAGTTTCAGCATCCATGTTCTGAAGGATGTGAGTTCAGAAAATGAAATGTATGTCAACACTTACTGACAGAAATCCTGACATCATCACACTGATGTACCAGAGAAATACAATTAAGGAATGTGTGGAACAGACCAGAAATATGAGCAATAAATCTGGACATTCTGATACAGTCTGGCCAGCTGAGAGGTATGCTCAGAACCCCTTGGACTAAGCCTGAGAAAGTGGAGGATAGAAGCCATGAAAACAGAGACATATGTCAAATACTGGAGTAGATAAGCTGACACAGTTGCTGCAGTAACACCCTCCTTTCTGTTAGAACATATATTGACTGATATAGCACAAGTCCAAAACCCAATTACCTCCCACTAGTTAATGACTTAAATCCTCACATCATCCCACTGATGTGTCAAAAATACACAACACATATGGGGCCAGGCAACAGTACATCCCACAAATATCTAGACATAACATCACAGTGGGAAAACTACACTGAGCTGCTAGGCATGCCACCAAGAACTGTCTAAACTAAATTCAGACTAACACAACAATAACCCAAATCTGCTATGGGGAATTAAAAAAAAAAAAACCTCCTTTACCAGCCTCTGTAAGAAGCTGAGATCACTCATAAAATCCTCCAAATAAAATTGCCAAATATTCCAAAGACAACCACAAGGCATTCTATAACAATGTCAAGAAATCTAAATGGCAATGCTCAGATCTGCTCTGAGCTACAACAGAATGGCATTAAATATACTGATACCAAGGATATTGCCAATATCCTGGCAGATCGATTCAGTGCCAACTTCACCCCCCCTCTCACCCCCTAAACGGCCCATCTCAATACCGGATGATTGCCAAATTCCAGTAATACCGGCCACACAGGTAAAAAACACACTCTCCAAAGCTAAGAAAACAGCATCCATGGGACAAGATGACATCCTGGGCTGTATACTAAATGGACTACAAAATGAACTGGCACCCCATCTAAGTGTCTTGTTTAATCATAGCCTCACCTCAGGCTTCATGCCCACTGAGTGGCACACAGCTACAGTTATCCCACTCCACAAGGGGGGATCCACCTTGGATCCCGGGAACTACAACCCCATCAGTCTGACGAGCCTGATCTGCAAGGCCATGGAACATTTTATCATTGAACTTATAAACAAAAACATTGACAAACTTCAAACACTGGACCCACCCAGTTTGGGTTTGTGAAGGGCCGATCGTGTCTCCTGAACCTGACTTCTTTGAATCAGTCTCCAGAGCCGTGGGCAAGGGTAAGGCAGTCCACACAGCCTATCTGGACCTCGCCAAGGCCTTTGACACCATCCCCTACTCTGGAATCATAGATAAACTTACTAAGCTGTGCATTAATTCCAATGTCACTCGATGGGTTGCCAACTGGCTTACTGACAGAAATCACACTGTAAAAGTAGCCGACTCCAATTCCATCTCCAGACAAGTGACAAGTGGAGTACCTCAGAGTTCAGTCCTGTGACCGCTCTTGTTTGGCATCTACTTCTCTGAAGTACAGGCCAACACTAAGGGACTCTGGCTAACAAAGTATGCAGATGACTGCAAACTGGGAGCCATTATTGAATCCCCAAATGATGTGGATACTCTACAAAAAGGCCTTACAGAAACAGATGCTTGGTGCCAGAGCCATGGGCTCAAGCTCAATGCCAAGAAATGTATAGTTATCCCCTTTGGGAAAAAACATGTACCCATGAATTACCACATAGGTGGCAGTACACTAAACACTGAAAGTGTGATAAGAGACTTAGGGACACAGGTGGACAGTGGTCTCACCTTCGACAACCACATTGCCACAACAGTCAAGAAATCCTTCTATGTGGCACACCTCATCACTAAGGGCTTTTCATCCAGGAAAAAATGAGGTCATTGTCCCACTGTACTCATCCCTCATTAGACCTATTATAGAATAAAACACCCTATTTGGTATGTACCTCTCAAGACATCTGCAACAGCTGGAAAGGCCGGAGAAATACCTCACTAGAAGAATCACAGGCCTAAAGCAGATGCCCAATGCTGACTGTATTAAAAAACTCCAGCTATACTCTGTCGCATATCATTTACTCAGAGGCGATCTCTGCTTAACATACAAGGCCATGTCAAACCCAGAATTGTTGGACATGCTCCACTTAAAGAAATCCCAGTCCCTCAGAGCCACACACTCCAGGGATCTAAACATTGTCATCATAATAAACAAAACATGCTGGAGGGATAGGTTCCTGACCCAGAGACTCCCCAGACTCTGGAATTGACTGCCCATACATGTCAAGCAGAGCTCATCTTTGGCCCTCTTCAAAAGAAACCTTGATGATTGGATGGGAGAAAGGAAATTCACCTTGGGGATCATGTCAGTCACCCTGCTAGACAGGGGTCCAGGGAAGTAAATAGTATGGGATGAAATAGCCAGGGAATTGTTGTGGCTAGGCTTGTATAGGCCCCAGTGCCGATAGCCTAGTACCAACCTATGAACCTATTTGTAAAGGTATCAGGCACTACAGGGATGTAATAGCACTGAAGAACAGACACCAGTGTAAACAATTGCATACCCACAACCAAGTCCACCACAGTCTTAGTCACATACTGGTAAGCCAAATGAACAGTAGAGTATAAGGACTGTGAACAAAACCATCAGCATGTTTGCCACTCACACACTACACCTACATATACTGGCCCAATTCACAGTGTAGTATGAAACCTGACTGTGGTACAGGACATGTCTCAGTCCTCCCCTACAAACATATACAGTTGATAGAGCACCAGAAACTGGGGCAGCATGCAAAGTCAGACAGAAAAGGACCCATAACACTTACATCTACCCTCCTCCCTGCACAGGCCAAATAACATATTCACAATACACTGCTACACAAACCTGACAATCTGTCAACAATCGCCAGAAATACACAGACCTCCCAACTGTACAGAGTCCCACAGAATGTCCAGGCTTTGTCCTCATATATAAGGCCTCTTACACATAAAATGGCTGGCAGTCTGATACATCACTGGGATGATATCAGGAATGAAGTCACTAAATATGATATACCATACCTATCCACCTCTTACTGAATGACATCTGGACAAAGCTGGCCATACGTGGGAGATAGAGGCCCAAACACAGGGGCATCATTGACATATTGCTGTTATAAAGGGAGAAATTTGCTGGTGTAACAGGGTTTGTTGTAACATATCCATTCTGAGAAATAACAAGTCAGAAACACAAATGAATGTTATTGTTTACTGATTGCAATTCTCAGAGTATGCTACTGAATTTCCAAACCAAAAAATGTGTAACACGCCAAATATAAGTGTCCAAACTCTGGTCAGTCTGTGGATAGCCCTACATTTGAGAGTAATGTCAACCACATAATATTGTCCGACTTAAACTCATGTAGAACAGCCATATCCACACAAACCCTGTCAAACTAGCAGTACTTTAAATGTGTATCAGCAATACTTACATTCAGTCCCTATGTATGGAACATTCTCCACTAGATTGTTGGGCTGTCTCCACAGTGTTTGTTGTAAGAAGTATCCTCTATGATGCTGTTTGTCACACACCTCTATGAAGTCCTCCTCACAGGCAAGGTAAAGGGCCAATGCCCACATGAAGTACTCCATTATAGGACTGTGTTTCCATGCAACTGGCTATTGTAATGATACCACACTTGTTCTGCATGCAGTTAGCAAGTGGGGGACTCCAACTGGTGCATAGGCCATCAGCTGCCCATGAGCCTTACCTACAAAAGACAAGCTGCTGCCTATGCAAAACAGATGTATAAGAGAGGGGGGGGGGGGGGAGAGAGAGAGAGAGAAACAGACAGAAAAAACAAACATCAGCCAGCAGGATATAACCACCTACACTTGCAAAAAAAGAACAGGTATGTCAAACAAGTATGCATGCAATGGACTGCAGTAGGAGGTATATAATAATGGGAAATAGGAAGTTTAACATATATGGCTCAACAAGACTTACTGTACTGATATATTGCTGCTCAGAACACATGGCCATAGCATCTGTGTCTGTCTGCAGTGACATAGAATACAGCTCAGGCCCCTGAGTCACCCCAGGAAAGGATGGCTCACATATGACTACTACTGGAGTGTGTGTTGAACAATACTGACTGTGACTCTGCTAGGCCAACTACTTCCAGAGGTATATCATCTGGACCAACAGCCTTGTTAAACTTCTTCATAGCTATCCTTACTTCCCCCTTGATACTCTGTTGCACTTCCTGATTCACCATACCCACATTATCCAACCATCTCTCACTCTCTCTCATTCTCCTCATTCAACAGCCCATGAAAATACTGTTTTCATCTGCTCTACACACTCTCCTTGCTTGTGAGTACGTTGCCACCATTACCCTTTATCACTCTTATTTGCTGAACATCCTTTTTAGCTATGTGCCTTTGTCTAGCCAATTGGTACAGGTCCTATCCTCCATCCCTGGTGTCCAATCTTACATACAACCCTTCAGATGCCCCATCCTTAGCCTTTGCCATCACTCTCTTTGCCATGCACTCAATCTCCCTATACTCCTGTCTACTTTTTTCATCTGTCTAACAATCCCACTTCTCCTTCACCAAATTCTTTTTCTGTATACCCTCCTGTACTCCCTCATTCCACCACCAGATCTCCTTGTCCTCCTTCCTCTGTCCAGATGGCACACCAAGCCCCATTCTACTCATCTCCTTTATTAGCTCGGATGTAGTTACACAGATATTTGGAAAGTCTTCACTGCCACTCACTGCCTATCGTAACTCTTCTCTGAACCAATCTCGCAATCATCCTTTTACAGTATCCACCATTTGCTTCATGGTGCTCCCTCACACTCCTCCCCGTCTTCTTGATCACCAATGTTATCCCGCAGACCAACATTCCATGCTGCTTAACTACACTTTAGACTGTCACCACTTTACAGTTTCCATTCCCCTTCAAACAGGCCCACCTGCATAGGAGATAATCCACCTGTGTGCATCTCCCTCCACTCTTGTATGTCACCCTATGCCAATTGGTCTTGTAAACATACATATTCACCACAGCCATGTCAAACCTCTTTTGCAAACTCCAAAACCATCACACCTTTTGCATTCCTTGGCTTAACACATTACGTACCCATCACTTCTGCAACCCCTTGGTCCCCTTCACCAACTTGCACATTAAAATCTGCTGCAATCACCAGTCTCTCACCCTTGGGTATACTCATCACCACCACATCCAACCACCCCAAAGTACTCCTGTCTCACCCATCACACACACAACTAGCAGAGCATATGCACTAACAACTGTCATCATTACACCATCAATACTCAGCCTTATAAATATCACTCTATCCAACACTCTTATCACCTCCAAAAACACCCTTGGCATAATGTTCCTTCAGGTTAAACCCTACACCATGCCCACCCCCATACACACCAAGATAGAACTATTTGTACCTGACTCTGATACACACAGCCATACCCCCCTTCCATCTGGTCTCTGACACACACAATATATCCACCTTTCCTCTGTCCATCATATCAGTTAGCTCTGTCCCCATACCAGTCATACTTGCAACATTAAAAGGTCCTACCCTCACTACCGCACTCCTAGCCTTTCTCCTCTCTGCCTGCCATATCAGCGGCGGACATCCTGCAGGGGGGTCTATATTATAAAATCGATGGTTGAAAACACTGAACACCATATGGTTGACACCATATGGTCAATGTCTTCAAACATCGAACTTATAAAAACAAAAAAAAAAAAGTACCCTAACGGGTTTAAGCAGGGGGTCCCCCACACCACCCACTACTTAAATATACCAACTCCGAGAAGGCACAAGAATGCAGTAAATGGAAATCTCCCCTTACGGAGATTTCCATTTACACATTTGATGTGTGCATTCGCTATTCTCGTGTTGATAATATTAGCTTCGATACTGTCGGCGTTTGAGAATATAATATAGACCCCCTCCAGGGTATGTCTGTGAATGCAAAGGCTACTGTACTATCTAATGATGTATGTGTGTTACATCAATATGAAGAAAGTTTCACTAGTCATAGCCCATAGCCCACCATGTATGTGTGGCGTCCCCCAGATGTCCTGACCTAACAGGTTGACAGGAATGACTGGGCAGCAAGAGTGTAATTACAGTGTGCCATACTGACATAGAACAGAAATGTATAGCAGGTATTACCTGTGGATATGTATGTATGGGTAGGTGAACCTGGCTGCCTCATAACAACTGACATGGGATGCAATACGTCAGCTAAATAAGCTGTACATGTTGTACACATGTGTAATCTTAGTTTCTGTGCATCCAGCAGAGTTACACCTCTACAGCTACTGGTTGTGGCATTGCCCTGACACAGACATGGGTACTAAGATAAGCGTGAGCATCACGTTAAAACTGTAGAGGTGTCCAGCTGTGTTTCCATGCCTACTACAAACAGATATATGACCACCCACATTGCTGTATGGCCTCAGCAATACCTTACTTGTAAAACTTGTCTCCACCAAAGTAGTAAACCCCTTTGCAGCAATACACAAAGCACACAACAGGATGCTATATTGGCTGTACAGGACAAAGCAGGAGCAGGAACCAACTAGGCAGCATGTCAACCTTTGTCTGAATGAGCATATTAGGTCACAGGTGGACTACTGTAAGGCTAACTTTGAGTACAAGTTGGACACATCCACTAAGGGCAATCACAAGGCCATCTTCACATATGTCTGCGGTCTCAGAGGTAACAACCCAACCCACCCTGTAATGGTGGTCAATCACAGCACATATACACACACACCATAGCTACAGCCAACCTACTGCAGACAGGTTTAGGGCAAACATCACCCCCTGGCTCACCATCAGTATAGGTGGCTATGCACAGCAAACTGCCTAATCAAAGTTAACAAAAGCAAGTCCCCTTGGGGTCTGATTACATTCCTGTCTGCATTCTACATGAACCCAGGAATATGCTTCAAGCTCCATTACACACTGTATGCAAGCAAAGCCTGAGCACCATTGACATCCCATCTGCAAGGAACATGGCCACTGTCATCCCTCTACACAAACATGAATGATGAATGGTGGTTTATGCAATGTACTGGCCCTCATTGGGGGGAACAGGACACATCAGGACTAGGAGTACAATGCATGTTCATACAGTGCTGCTAGGTACAGGGGTATGTGTTTGTAAGTCATGGCTAATGATAGTCAATATTCATGTGCTGGCTCTGTAAAGAACTATGGGAAATGTCTGAGGTCCTGTGATGTGTTTTCCTGTTTATGTCTTCCAGGTTCCATACAGTGGCAACCACCTTACACCGATGTGGAGACAGCAGCCATCACAGAAGCTGTAAGCTTAAACTATGCCATCTTTTTTGGTCATAGCCGACAAAATCAGTGGGAGTGGACTGCCCTGTGGGATAAGATCATCCACAGAGTGAACATCTTGGGCAACCATGGACGCACATATGACCAGGTCAGGTATAGAGCAACTGACCTGATACATCATGCCCGACAAAAAGCTGCTGCTGTAGTGAGAGACCGTACTACTACTGGTGGGGTCCAGCCACACAGGCCCCACTTACAGCAACAGAGGAGCTCCTTGCTTACCTAGGGGTAGCCCCTACACAACCTCAAACAGGGGAAACAGCAGTCATGGAGGTGGGTGGCACCCAGGCAACAGGTAAGAAGCATCCAGGTAAGGCCAAAGTGCAGATCAATGCAATGAAGTAGCATTTAAGCTGTCTTCCATAGAGTCTCTAGATGCATATGTCAGTGCAAAATGGGTTAGTGGGTGGGGTTTAGTAATACACACAAGTGCACATCTACTGTGAAGGACAGCAAATTGTGTAATATCATAGTGTGCACTGTACCTGTGCAGAAATGTAGCATTCATCTTATACCAATGCCTATTATGAATCTGCTGACAATATCTCTCCCTCACAACTACATAGGTCCCTCTGGTCTGCACATGGGACAATAGCCTGAAGCCAGTAAGTATGGGTTTTTCCTGTTGTGGCTCACCAGTTCTCCAGGCATGCTAAAGTTAATGCTTGTGACCATGCACACAACTGTTACACTCAGCTATTTAGCAACATCTGCATGTTCACTTGTGGTGGTGTTTACTGCATTGCATTACTGTGGTTATCACAGGGGCCTATTTGCAGGAGATGTCACATATCTGTAGCATACCTCACAGCCTGTCACTGCTGGACATCTGGACAAAGACTGACAAAATAGGGGGGGCAATGGCCCAAAAATAGGGTCATATTGTATAAAGTAGTAGTATACAGTGCATATAAATGGTGTACACAACTGTTAGAATGCCAGGTATTTGTGATATACAAAAATGCGAACACAATAGGCCATTTCAAAATACTGCCAACCTTTAATGTGACCTATAACCTGTATAATTCAATTGTAAAGCAAACAAATTTGTTAGGGGAACAATGATGACACATAACAATAGTACAACAACCTAGATGCATATGTGTGCACAGTCTGAAGCTACTACTGTATTGAGGCAGCTTTCAATATAACTGCAGCAGTACATCTTATTGGGTACACACCTGCCATCAATTACAGATACTATATGATTAACAACAAATAATGGTCAGCTTTCCTACCAGGATTATCCTAACATATACCCAGTTGCCTGCTACAGTGACAGCCATGGTTCACATAGAGCTGACAAAGCTGCTAAGGGACCACATGTTTGAGATGTATCATCCTGGAGAAGGGTACCAAAACATTTCAACAGCATTGCACATACCATGGAACACAGTGCAGACAGTCATCAAAAGGTGATCAAAATATGGGGCTACAGTGACATTGTGAAAGAGCGGACATCCCACCAAATTCTATGAGAATACAAGATCAAAACTGGCCAGGGAGGCTGCCAGGAGCCCTACAGCAACAGTGAAGGGTAACAGGAATCTCCAGCAAGTACTGGGTGTGTACTACATGTCACAACAACTTTCTATGGTCTCCATATGTCTTGTCTGTAGGGTAGGTTTGGAAGATGGCAGCAGTTCCTCACACCAAACAATATCCAGGCCTGGAGAAAGTCTGAAGACAATACATCAGGTCTCCAAAAATCAAGTGGGAAATGTGTTATGGTAATAAGGGACCATGGTTGAACTCTTTGGCCACAATTCTGACAGTTTTTTTGTCGCAATATAACCACTGCACATCACCACAACAACACCACCCCCACGGTGAAGCATAGTGATGGCAGTGTCCTGCTTTGGGGTTGCTGTTCACAAGTTGGAACTGGGGCTGTAGCCAAGTTGGAGGGGATTATGAACAGTCCCAAACACTGGTCCCTTGTAGCTCCAATCCTTCTGGTGTCTGCCATATAGCTGTGGAGCTGTGGCTAGTGAGTAGTTCCACCTTTCCATACAACAATGGCCTAAACCATACATCCACATCAACAATATGATAGCTTCACCAGAACACATGCAGCATTCTGCACTGGCTCAGCCAGAACCCACACCTACATCCAATAGGATATATGCAGGGTGACATGAAGAGGGCAGTGCACAGGGGATGCCCTTGCAATCTGACATAGTTGAAGGTGTTTTGCAAGGGAGAGTGTGAAAACATTGGCAAGTCAAGATGTGCCATTCTGATAGACACTTCCCCAAGAGGACTGAATGCTGTGATTAAATCAAAAAGTGCTTTAATAGAGTATTACTTTAAGAGTGTGCACACTCATAGAACCAGCCTATTGGACCTATTTAATTTACCATATGTTACCTGTAACTGATGTGTATGTTCTTCAGTTGGATTGCACAGGTTATATGTCATATGAAATCATAGCAATGTTATGACCTGATTTCTCAGGTCTCATGTGATATATCACAAAAACCTGGCATGTTAACAGGTGTGTGTACACTTACTATATACACTGTAAGCTTGGGAAGTTGTTTGAGTAACCAGCTTTGTTTTAACATACATATACTGCAGGTTATGCAGTCTGCACCTCAAATTAGGACATTAATTAATGGCACCAATCCACAGGTCAGCCCAGTAATGTATAAGACAAACACAGGAGTTATGTGGAACAGACCAAACATATGAGCCACACATCTAGACATTCAGCAAAACTCTGTACAGTTGGGAGGTATGTGCTGTAGGAGTTGTCACAGTGCTATACAGGTGAACAGCAATAATTTACATGGGTGCAATGTGTGCTAGGTGGTGAAGGGCCATCACCTACTAACACCACTCACATATCCCAGAGGTGTATATTAGTAGTAACAGTAACTGGATAGGGCTGCACTGCATGTTGCTGAGGGTCTGTCCGGAGTGTGTATGTTATTGTCTGACTGTGTGTCATGAATGTCCCCAGTCAGCTAATGTAAGGTCTGTGTAATGCCCTTGAGGCACCTCACCTGTATGTGTGTGTCTGTATGTGTGTGTGTGTGTGTGTGTGTGTGTGTGTGTGTGTGTGTGTGTGTGTGTGTGTGTGTGTGTGTGTGTGTGTGTGTGTGTGTGTGTGTGTGTGTGTGTGTGTGTGTGTGTGTGTGTGTGTGTGTGTGTGTGTGTGTGTGTGTGTGTGGACTAGTATGGTGTTAAGGTACCTGTAAGGTGAATAACATCATGTGGCCTTGTGTATAGCAGTGGTTGTGAGTGTGTAGACTTGTATAGTGACACATTATGAGTCACTACACACTCACAGCCACTGCTATACACACCACACACACACACACACACACACACACACATACACACACACACACACACACACACACACACACACACACACACACACACACACACACACACACACACACACTCTCATACACACTCTTACACACACACACACGCCAGTACTGACATTAGCAAACCAACCCATCTTGTTATTCATACCATACTATTCCATACTGTCGCACGGGGCTTATAGGGCTGAAGAGTGTCTACAGACAGCACTATGGCTGACGTGAACAGCAGATCTCCTATAGTAGACCTAGGAATGTGTCCTGAGCGTACCATGGCATAAAATATGAAACCATGCCCATCCAATGGATGTCATTCTCACACAAACAAGATACTCTTCTCTCACACAGGTTTGCCAGAACTGAGATTAGAACCCCCTACCTATCTATTTATTGTTACTACACTATTATTCATTTATCGCATATGCCACAGAGGTTATGGGGTGACACTTGTCCAAAAGTACTTCTAAGGTGAGGGACATCATCAGGCCTTGCAAATTATGACAATGGGTGATATACTGGGTGAGAGAGGCCACAAAATACTGTAACCTACACATATACACACTCAGACACCATAATACACATACACACATTTTCCAGGACTTATATTAGTACCCCTAGCTATGTAGTTATTGGTATTATAGTGTTATGGAGTTACCACACAGACCACAGAGCTTATAGGTTGGGGAGTGTCCCAAGGTATCTATATAGGGAATAACATCTACAGCACTTGCAAGGTATGACAATGGTAGTTGTACTGGGTGAGACGGTCCTCCAACTACTTTCTCCCACATGTTTACACACTCAGAAACACTTTTATACACATTAATGCACACACACACATTTGACAGTACTGAGATCCATAGGTTCAAAGATTCATAGATGTGTACTTGGCAAATGGCCTTGGAGGCTTTACAAGGCTAGCCCATGGGAATACACTGGCATCATGCCACCTGATGATACTCCCCAGTGTGTCTACTGAGCATAGTCACTGAAGTGATCCCCAGGGTGGGTATTCTATTCCTCATCCACTCCTCCAGATTTTTCTTGAAGAGGGCCAGTGATGTGCTCTGCTTGACATGTATGTGACGTCTATTCCATAGTGTGGCCAGTCTCTGGGTTGTGAACCTGTCCCTCCAGCATGTCCTGTTGATTGTGAGGATGGGGTTGAGGTATCTGGGGCATGTTATGTGGACAGATTGGTTTCTTCAGATGTAGGATTCCTGACAGGGTTGGGTCAGACATGACTTTGTGTGTCAGGCAGAGGTCGCACCTAAGTAGCCAATATGAGACAGAGAGTCATTGGAGTTGTTGAAGTCTGTCCATATGGGGCAAGTGTGTAGTACCTAAGATCCTCTTTGTGAAGTACATTTGCAGCCTGTCCTGTTGTTGCAGGTGTCCAGTGGGGTATATGGCAAATGGGCCATAATACACATTGACTGGCCTACTGAGGGGAGAGTAGAGGGAAACACTGTCCTTTTACTTCTCGGATTCAACACCCTTAGTCAGGAGAAGTGACACATGGAAGGACTTTTGGAAGACAGTGACACTGTGGTGGTCAACAGAGAGCTCACTGTCAACCTGTGTTCCCACTTCCCTTATCCCAACATCAGTGTTTAGTGATCCACCATCAACGTATTACTTTATGGGAACCATGTTGTACTCAAAGAGGATGGCAGCACATCATCTGCCATTGAGCTTATGTTCAGGGTTCTGACAACAGTCATAGGTCTCAGAGAGGTCTTTGTGAAGGACGTCAACCTCACTTAGGAGGGTAATAATAGTACCCATCTTGTAGTCATCTGCAAACATTGCCAGCCAGGGTGCCTTCATATTGGGCTGGTCCTCCGAGGGGACCCAGGTCCACAACCTGTGGGACTCCACTTGTGACTGTTCATCAGTCTGACATAGAGTCCGCTGCTTTCACACTGTGGGTTCTATCTGTGAGCCAGTTTGCAGGCCACCTACTGATGTAGGGATTGCTGCCTACCTGAGTGTGTTTGTCTATGGGGTGTGATATCCAAGGATTAGATGAGCTGCCTATCTTATCTATTCCATACTGTCGCATAATAATTGCACATGGCACAATTCTTATAGATCTGCAGAGTGCCTACAGGTCCCTCTACAGTGGATGACAACTGTGGGCCTTGTAATGTGGACATTGAGACATGTACTGGGTGGACAACTGCAAAAAGTAGCAAAAATCACCCCCAGTGGATATGGTTCTCACACAAACACAACCCCCCCAATAGACAGGATATTGTTCTTACATGCACACACACACACACACACACACACACACACACACACACACACACACACACACACACACACTGCACACACATTGCACACACACACACACACACACACACACACACACACACACACACACACACACACACACACACACACACACACACACACACACACACACACATTTGCCAGGACTGAGATTAGAACCCCTACCTATTTATTGCTACTACAGTGTTACACATTTATCGCACACACAATGGAGTTTATAGGGTGAAGGCTGCCCAAGTGTACTTCTAAGGTGAGGAACATCACCAGCCCTTGTAAAGTATGGCAATGGGTGATGTACTGGGTGAGTGATGCCACAAAATACTTTAAACTACACATATACACACTTATACAAATATATTTGGCAGAACTGAGATTAGAACTCCTACCTAACTAGTTTCTTATAATTATAGTATCACACAGTTATTGCATGTGCCACAGAGCTTATAATGTTGACCACTGATGAAAGGGACTTCTAAGGTGACTGATATCTGCAGGACTACTAAAGCAGGGCAATGGGAAGTATACTGGGTTCGAATGGACCCAAAATCTTTAACTTATAAACACACACACACACTTTTATGTTTACCAGGACTGAGATTATAACTCCTACCTAATTAGTTGTTTGTACTGTAGTGTTACACAGTTATCACATGTGCCACACTTTACATTTGCCAGGACTGAGATTAGAACTCCTACCTAACTAGTTATTTGTACTATAGTATTACACAGTTATTGCATGTGCCGCAGAGCTTATAGGGCTGGGGCCTGACAAAAGGGACTTCTAAGGTGACTGATATCTGCAGGAGTGCTAAAGTAGGGCAATGGAGAGTGTACTGGGTTTGAATGGGCACAAAATCTTTAACTTATAAACACACACTTTTTTATTTGCCAGGACTAAGATTAGAACTCTTACTTAACTAGTTATTTATACTTCAGTTTTACAGAGTTATCACACGTGCCACAGAGCTTATAGGGCTGAGGTCTGATGAAAGGTACTTCTATGGTGACAGACATCTTCAGGACTGCTAAAATAGGGCAATGGGAAGTACACTGGGTGGGAAAGGCCTGTTAATTCCTAGATCCTACTGACAATGCTCTAAGTGTATGAGCATGCCCAGTGTGACCTTCTATAGTAAATGTGAGACTTCATTCCAGGGATTGTTGCACTCCAGTCCGGTATTTTTTGTGCTACAGCCATACCTCTCAACCTGTTGGTGCAGGATATCTGGAGATAGCCTATCAAAATGGGGAGACAATGGGCCATATGGTGATTGTGACTATTTCTCTTAGTAATGTATGAGTTGCTAGGGTTAAAAGGTTTGTTTTAGCAGGCATCTGACATATATGACATTTGACACTGTCATGTATTGTTTCAGTACCTCGTGACGTATTTCCTCAGATTATCACAATGATTTACCAGAGGAATACAGGATGGATAATGCACACACCAATATTATGGACCAAATGCTAGGCATTCTTGCACAATGCAGCCTGTTGAGAAGTGTACCTACAACCAATTGACAGCTGGAGCTGTGGAAATGGTCCAGCACCTTGGTGATATATTACAATGGTGGAATTTCTATGCATTTCTGTTCTGGCATGATTTTATTTTCAGTCCACGGTTAGGTAATATAAGTCAGGCAGGATCAGGGTGACAGGCAGACTCCAGATAGATTTGTAGGGGATAGGATATGTGGGGGAGTTGTCCTGGGTCAGATATGCTGGCCTGAGTTACCAGTACATTGCATAGAGGTCTTCTCAAAGGTTGACTGGACTTGAAGGGTCTTGTATGTGTCAGACTGTTTGACCAGCCTGGAGGTGTTTGTGTGTGTCTCACATATATGTATGTCCCACCTCATTTGGCTTGGTGGCCACAGTTTGGGATGAGGATGTTGCATAGGATGAGTAATCAGGGAAGGGTGTGTTACTCCCCATGGCTGTGGGACAGGGTTCTGTGGGTGCAGATATGTCACTATCTTCCAGAGAACATCCAAGTCCATCTGTGCCCATGGAGACCTTGGCAATGGTGAGGGTTGTGTGGCCCCACCATTTCCAGTCCCTCTGTGCCTGTGGAGACCTTGGCAATGGTGGGGGGCTGTGTGGCCCTTTCCTGTTTTGTTCCTGCTGAAGCTGTTTCCACAGGATCATACTGTGTAGCATGGCACATACTATGAGCATATGTGCACATGTGGCTGGAGAGTATTGCAAGGCTCCACCGGATATGTCAAGGCAATGGAACCATGACTTGAGCATCCCAAACACATGCACTATAATGATCCTAGTTTGTGCATGTGCCTCATTATGGCATTCTTGCGTGGGTGTGTGTGCATTTCTGATGGGTGTCATCAGCCACAGCTCCAGTGCATAGCCAGCATCCCACACCAGATGGCCATATGGGATGTCCCCAGTGGCAAATGCCTGGTAGAGCTGTGACGAATGCCAGATGTGGGAGTCGTGATAACTTCCAGGGCTGCCAGCACATGCATTCATGATAATGCCCTGGGTATCACACACAGCTTGGCAGCTGATGGAGTGGAGCCCCTTGTGGTTTAGGCAGACCCTACCTCGGTCACTGGATGGTACTTTGATATGCATGTACATGCAGTCTATGGCATGCAGTTCCTCTGGGTAGTCTGTTACATGGTGGAAGAGAAGCATATTTCCAGTCCTCTCCTCATGGGTGCTGGGGAATTTAATGTGCTCAGTGGCAAGTGGTTGCATGGCATCCAGGAACTGGTGGAGTATCCTGGGTGCAGATGTCTGTGAGACCCCCATGATATCCCCAGCTGGTCTTTAGAAAGCACCTGTAGCTAGTATTCTTAGGGTTACACATACCTTTGTATCCACTGGGATAGGTTCCCCTCTGTTGGCTCTGCGTCTGAGGCAGGGTCAGCCCATCTCAATGATTTGCTGAAGTATGTCCCTGTCATCCCTGTAGCACTCTACTATCTCCAGATCATGTAGCCCCTGGTAGGTTACCCTAGGTCTGAACACTCTTCTCCTCCTTGGTCTGAGGTGGTCATCAGCATTATCCTCCTCACCGCTCTCAGCCTCTAGCACATACTCATAGATCAATATGACTGCAGCACCTAACATTTTTTGTTAGTTTTGTCAATTAAAATTTCCCCATATGTGTACACCTATGGTGCAGAGTTTGTGGGAAAAAACAGACTGAAAGGTGTTTGCACAATTTATTGTGGTGTGCTGCAGATACTGCTTGTGTGATTGGCTGAATACGATACATTCCATCTGCAAGCTATATTACTTGCATTTAACTGGCTGTATTCTGCTATTTCCCTTTGTTTTATTTTCTTGTTCCACTTGGCATTTCCTCCCGTTTTAAGGCCCAAGGTGCACCGTGCAAATACAGTGCCCAACTGTCAACAGTGCTGCCATTTCCTGTTTTTTTGGTAATTTTAAGTCCCAGTGTGCACCACGCACACCCTTTTAGGCAAGGTAAACAAAGGTATAAAGCCTCGAACACACCACCTTGCTTACATGTACACAGTGCTGCCATTTCCTTTTTTCTTTCTTTTTTTTTTTTGTTTAAGACCCGGTGAGTGCTGCGCACACCCATTTAGGTAATATACACAAAGCTATACAGCCTAAGACACACCCCCTCACTTAGCTGTGCTTAGCTAAGCATAAACATGGGCCATGGAGCTCCAATGTGCTTACAGCAAGCATGACACAATCCCTAATTCATGTTAGCTGTTCCTCCTGCCTACTCAATCGTGTTCTATCACCTATACGGTTAGGTGCAGTATTTTGTGATTCAGTAAATTTCCTCTCATTTGCAAACCACACCGCCTTAGTCCATAGTTACTGCACTAACACAGGCCTTTTCCCCTTGACAACCACTGTTCCTTGGTATTGTTTTGATTATGCATGCCATACACTATAATGGCAAAATGCAGATTTCACTTAAAATTGACTTTTGACTATTTTTTTTATTTTCGGCACCTTCACGTTTGCGCACCGTTGCCCTATGCTTAAACAGCTGAGATCGGCCAAAAAAACCCCCTTAAATTTTATAAAATTGAAACACTTTTCCATGCCAATGACCATATATTTGGCCATTGGTATGCCTACAGATTATAATACATGCTTTTATTTGAGCTGTCATGCCTCCGTTTTTGTTATTTGCAGAAATGTGTAACCGAACAAAATTCTGTAACTAATACTGTTCTTGCATGGATACCTGCCTGCTTGCTGAATCACTAATTCACCTCATTTGCATGTTTTTTACCAGCAAATGAGGTAATTAGTATTCTGCATGGCTTTCCATGCAAGAACAGTGTAGCCAGGCTTGTGCACTGTAGTTTCAGAGTTTACTGGATCGCTCGACGGCAGCTACACTGTTCTTGCACAGAGTTTGGTGCTTATTGAATCCCACCGATTATCTAAAACTTCATACCAACCATAAGCTGAACCAACAAAAATTCTAGAATTTCATTACATCACTGCTTAATCCAGGCACAAAGAGCAATCCAAAACTGCATCATGAGAAAACCCCTCAAGTAATAGCCACTCTCTTTAATTCTCAGTTTATCAACATTATAGCACACATCACTGCTAATTTTCCCCTTAGCACACTGTGGCACAAACTTTACAACACCATCAAAACTATCCTCTTAGTCTCCTTCCACTACACCCTCCCATTTTTTTCATGAGGCCTCTACCCACTCTATCCCCACTTTCACTCTTAATCCCATTCGAGCTGTTACAATAAACAGACTACTTTTCAGGCTCAGACCTTGCTCTAATGCTCCCAGCAACCTACCCTCGGAATATCTAAAAGTAGGAGTCAAAGCTATTGTCTGCCCTATAAGTATACTTTTTATAGATCCATTCAAGAATACTACATCCCTGAAATCTGGAAAAAAGCATTTATTCTTCCTCTTCATAAAGGTGGCAGCAGTACTGATTTTTCAAACTTCTGACACATCTCCATTCTCTCTCCTATCACCAAGATTTTAGAAAAATGTATACTGATTCAACTTATACACTTTCTACTTAACAACCAAATCATATTTCACACACAACATTGATTTAGACCAGGCCATAGTACTTCAACTGCCCTCAAATCTTTTATGAACCTACTTAACAGAGCCCGAGATGCTGGTAAAATTGCCTCCTCCCTATTTCTAGACTTTTCAAAAGCATTTGATGCTGTTTCTCACACTCTACTTTTAACCCAACTCTCTAAGATCATCAGCCCACCACTCAACTGGTTCTCAAGTTACTTAGCAGATAGACACCAGACTGTTAAATGGCAACAATCCATCTCTCCATATATCTTAACCTCTCTACCTGGGTCCCCCAAGGCTCTATGCTGGGACCTCTCCTATTTATCATTTTCATTAATAGTTTTCATTCTTCACTCTCTCAGAGATCTCTTACTCAATACATAGACAACTTCATTATTATATGCTCTGCAGATTCCATTTTCCGATCTTCAACAAGGTGCTGCGGTAGCGTTGCCTGTTCGATTCTCAGTTAGAACGTCTTCTGTGTAGCGACATGCATGAATGGGCATTCCTTCATTGAAGGTTGTGCGTTAGACCTGACAAGCCAGTACGTAAAACTCTACTGCCAATCACTAGCGGACCGGAGTTCCGCTGTGGCGACCCCTAACTGGGAAAAGCCGAAAGACACAAACAAACAAATAACTCAAATGGCCTTTACCTTCACTGAGACCTTGATGTACAACAATCATCTATCCCTTAACCCAAACAAAACTAAGCTCATACTATTCACCTCCAAGAAGACAACTCCCTTAAACAAAACCCAGTTCATTATACAGTCTCAAAGTAACACAGCAAGCAAAGTTGTCACCCACACAAAACTACTGGGAATAATTATAGATGAACACTTGAAATTTGACTTGCATGTACAACATAACATCAGCAAAACTCACCAAAAGCTAGGAATCCTCTAGAGGCATAAACACTTCATTAGCCCCTCCACAAAACAAGCCCTTGCTACCACTTACCTACTACCCTCTCTCATCTATGGTGCCACTATACTTACTAACCTCAGTCCTCTCTAAAGGCTAAGCTTGAGACATGATATAATAAAGTTGCTAGTAGCAGTTCACTACAAACGCCAAACACTCTTCCCATCACTGTACTGCTCTTCACT
>NC_056729.1:716246073-716417599 GCF_019279795.1 Protopterus annectens
AATCATTATTATCCTTAAAAATAAAATAACAACAGCATCTAATTATATTCCATCTTCCTATTCTTATGCCTGCTGCAGTTAAATATGGCTAGGTATTCTAAATGAGTTGCTACTGAGAACAACCTCCACCAAGCACAGCCATAGCTAGTTCATTTAGTATCCAGGACAGTCTCTCAGCTTCCATCACTCTCCATTCAATATTGAACCCCCCCCCTCAAAAAAAAAGAATAGAATTCAAGACCAAGAAAAGTTCTTCCAAGGATCTGTACTTTAGGAAGGAGCTTATACAAGTTCTATGCTACATGTAAGTTACTAAACACATTCATTTCATCATTTCAACAGCTGCTAAAAAGAATACCATTGCTACACTTGTGCCCAGTTAGCATCTTATCTAAGGAGCTGATCTCACCTCCTGACAGCTTGCACTCAGGGCCACACGCCCCCTCTACCCTGTTCTAACTATGGTACAGTCATATATGACTCCATGAGCCTTCATGGAATTCATGGGAATCCTCAATTCCATATGAATTTACTTCAAAGCCTTCTGATTTGTCATGCTAAAAGTGAAAGGGAGGAAGCAATGTGTTTCTAATAAAAGGATCCATTCGATGGCTAACTTCATAGTAAGTATATTAATACATCCTAATAATGGTAACGTCTTATATGCATGCATGAGTATATATTATTTTGTTTGTGCCTTTCAGCTTTAACCGGGGTTAGGGGTCGCCACAGCGGAGCTCCGGTCCACTAATGATTGGTAGTGGATTTTTATGTACCGGGTTACCAGCTCTGACGCACAACCTTCAACGAAGGCACACCCCATTTACGTATGCCTCCACACAGAAGACGCTCTAGCTGAGAATCGAACGGGACAATGTCTTTCTAGGAGGCGACAACGCTATCACAGCACCACCACCGCAGTACCGCATGAGTATATATTATGAATTTTTATATAGTCCCGATGACTGCATTTCTATAGATTAAAAACAATGACTAAAACAGTCCATTTGTTAATGTTTTAATTATGTAAATCTGTATGGTTAATACTGCATTTGAAATAAAGTGCAAAGGGTGTACTTTTGTTTACTGTATTGCCTAAATGGTTTAATATGTATGCTCTAACAAATTTAAAAAATGTCTCATCAATTAATAATTTCTAACAAATCTTATTAATCTAATCTTGATTTTTCCCAGTTAGGGGTCGCCACAGCTGAGCACTTGTCTGCTCATGATTGGCGGTGGAGCTTTTACAGTGTCAAGTTGCCAGCTCGGCACCCAACCTTCCACAGAAGGCACACACACACACACACATGCATAGGGCCAATTTAGTGTGTCCAATCCACCAACAGCATGTCTTTGGGAGGAAACTGGAGCACCTTGAGAAAACCCATGCAACCACATGGAGGGCATGCAGACTCTGCACAGAAAGCACCCCAGCCAAGGATCGAACTGAATAACTCTTGCTGTGAGGCAGCAATGCTAACCACTACACCACAGTGGCCACCCTAAATCTTGTTAATCTAATAATTTTAATAAATAACTTCACCTTGCAATAGCCTATCTCTCTTCTCTGTCAACACAGAAAAATTAAA
The DNA here is from genome assembly GCF_019279795.1 of Protopterus annectens. Taxonomy (NCBI): domain Eukaryota; kingdom Metazoa; phylum Chordata; order Ceratodontiformes; family Protopteridae; genus Protopterus; species Protopterus annectens. The sequence continues at coordinate 716,247,666 of NC_056729.1, forward strand.
AAATGGTATACATAACATAACTTCTGCCAGGAAAAAAAAAACTAACTTTACTTGGTGACCTCAAGTCTAAGACTGCTAAGCCTCATTTACAACAATCTCACAGATCTCTTAGCTGACCTTTACCTTAAAAAAACTAGTACAATAACCCCTCATCCTAATCTCATATCTAGAAGACACTCCATACTGGATCTAGTAATCATTGATCTGTCACTAATCTCTAATATCACTGTCCAGCCTTCATCCCTCAGTGACCACTTCTTAATTACCTTTTTCCTCCTTCACTATTGCCAACACATCTGAACAAGATTAATCACTTTTAGAGGCAAAACTCAATCCAGTATCAATAAATTCAAAGCAATCCTCTTCATCCTTGACTGGTCCAGATCTAAAAGGCTCCCTACTGAAATGTTGACACTCATAATGCCAAGAGCTGACACACTGAAAAAAAAGACTGAAAATGCCAGAAAAGACTGAGTGTCCAACATTGCTCTTCTTCTTTAAACTTGATTTTTGCTGGAGGGAAGTCAACCCAAAGGCCTCTCTATCATGGTAAGGTTTCATCATGTTAACATGATACAGTTTGTGGACTTGTCTGCTGCCTAGCAGTTCTACCATGTAGTTAACATCACTTGCCTTTCTTATCACCTTGTAGGGTCCCTCCCAAGCTGCTTGCAGCTTGTTGTGTCTGACAGGAATGAGAACCATTGCCTGCTGCCCTACAGCATACTCTCTAGCTCGAGCATTCCTGTCATACCAAACATTTTTCTGTTGTTGGGCTTCTGACAGGTTCTCCTGGGCCAAGCCCATGAGTTCCCTGAGCCTTGTCCCGAGGCTTAGGACATATGCCACAACAGACTCCTTGTGGGATTCATACTCCCCTTCCCACTCAACACCAATTAAATCTAGAGGCCTCCTTACCCTATGCCCATACAGCAACTCAATGGGTGAAAAACCTGTGGATTCCTGGGGACCTCTCTATAAGCAAACAACAGCTGGAGCAAATAGTTGTCCCACTCTGTCTGCAAATGCTGTAGCATGGACTTGATTGTAGAGTTTAACCTCTCAACAAGACCATTAGTCTGGGGGTGGTAGGGGATGGTCTTCAGGTGCTTCACCCCGCAGTACTTCCACAGACAAGCCAGCAGGTCTGACACGAAATTGGCACGTCTGTCAGTCAGTATTTCTTTTGGTAACCCTAACCTGCTGAAAATCTATAACAAAGCATTTGCCACCTTTTCTGCCTCAATGGAGGACAAAGCCACTCCCTCAGGGTATCTTGTAGCATAGTCTACTAACACTAGGATATATTTTTTCCTTGTGGAACATGGGGTACTCAGAGGCACCGCAATATCCATAGCTATCCTCTGAAATGACTCATTAATCATAGGCAAAGGCATCAAAGGACCTTTCACCTTGTCTCCTTCCTTGCCTACCTTTTGGCAGGGCTCACAGGTCCTGCAGTACCCTGTTACATCTCTAGAAATCCCAGGCCAACAGAAGTTCTGCACATTATATCTCTTTGTATGTTTTATGCCCATATGAACTACAAAGGAAATATCTTGGGCTATGGCTAGAAGTGTCAGATGGGAGGCTCTAGGCACTACAAACTGCTGTATCCTCTCACCTTCTAGCCCTACCTCAGGCGTCCACTCTCGTATAAAGATTCCCTCTTCCCTTTAGAATCTGGTGCCTCCCTAGCTACCTGCCTCAAGCCTTGTAATTTAGGGTCTGATAGCTGAGCCTCTCAGCTCTCTCTTTGTAACCCTTCCCAGCTCCTCTTCCACAAGAAGTCTGGTATCCTCTGACAGCAGTGCCTCACTGTCAGCCTGCGTACTACTACTCACCTCTACCTTTGCAGTCAGTCTGTTCAAGGGACCATTAGCACCCGCAAGCAGCTGTGGATCACCTCCAGTCTCACTGCTACAGGGTAGTTCCCTCCCTGAAGTAACCACCTCACCAGTTCTGGCTGCAAGTGTGGAGTCTGTCTGGGTCTCCCCCAGGCTACCAGACCCACATGCTTGTCTCCAAGTCTGACTGTGAGTAACTGCATGAGCACATGGTACTGCATTATCAAAATCATTTGCAGGGATATCCTCAAACACACCTACGTGCTGGCTTCCTTTTCTACCCTCCCAGTCAAGGTGTACCCTAGCCAAAGGTATTTGGAATGAGGTCCCTCCTAAAGCTCTGACTGGAGTAGACTGCCCAGGCAAGTAGTGCTCCTCTGTAACCATTGCAGGCTTCATAATGATTATGTCAGAGGCTGTCTCTCTTAGCAATGGCCTCTTTGCCAGTCACTACGATAGGATATAACCTCTGGTGGTAGTTTGGTACCCTGGGTGTCTCAAGACAACCTACGTTTGGCATTTTGTCCTTCCCACTTACAGGTTCTCCCACCTTTTGTTCCCCACCTTGCCTCCATGTACATCTATATGCTACATGGCCCCACTGGTTGCATTCAAAACATTTAACCCTAAGTCCTGGACATGTACCTGGACTAGTGGCTTCCCCTGCTACTAGCATATTCCATTGGGGTAGTCTGGGCTGCCCATCATGGGTTCCCTTAGACCCACAAGCAGTGCTGGGTGTCCCTTTCTTGTTCAGGGATGCCTTTCTTGCTAGGTATAGGTCTCCCTTCTTCCCCAACTCATCTGAAGTAGCACATTGTCTGTCAGCTAACCAGATCCTCATGTCCTCAGGCAAAGTACTAAGGGCTTGTTCCCTCACCAAAATGTCTGCCACCCTTCAAAAGTGATGACCTGACATCCACTCACCCACCTATGAAAATAAGTGCTCAGTTCAGCAACATATTCACACACAGTTTCATCTGCCTTGCATCTATGCTTACAAAACTTTTTCCTATAAGTTTCATGTGTTAGCTTAAAAAATTCTAACAGACAATTTTTTTACAGCATTATAGTTAAAACAGTCAACATCAGATAATTTGGAAAGTACATTTACAGCTTTACCATGGAGTAAGGATGTCATGAACCATACCCAGAGCCTTTGGTCAACATCATACTGTTTACATACCCTCTCAAACATATAAATGAAACTATCAGAATTATCCCCCTCTGTAAAGTGTGGAAGAAATTTACTGACCTTTATGCTTCTGCGGTCCAGTTACTCCCTTCCCCATTGCCTTCTTGACTCTGGTGAAGAGTCAGCATCTCCTTTTCATGCTGGCTCTGCCTTTCCTTCTCCACAGCTTCCATTTCCAAATGCCTGCCCTCCAACTCAAGTCTCTTTAGCGCCAGATGGATTTTTAGGTCCTCTGCAGAAAGGTTGAGCTGTCCACTCTCTGAGTGTTGTACATCTCCACGGTCAATCTGATCGTCCTCCTGATTGCTGTTTTCTGATGCAGCTGTGACCAAAGCTGCATTCATGTCTACCTTACTCAGGTTTCTGTGCACCAGTCCTTTAGCCTAGCAAATTTCAGCCAACTGACTGGTTGTAAGCTTGCCATACTCCTCTGCTCGCATGCTTGCCTGCTGTCCCTGACTAACTAAGCTAACAAAAGAAATAAAACAGTTGTGATCTGAACTCTGAATATGCAGTGCATGGCTGATTTAGAGTACAAAAGCACCTCCAGTGATCAATGTACACAAGCTGCAGGAATTCACTACCCACACCACTACAAGCCAATTAATATGTGATGTGGCTAATTCACCACTATCAAACAATTAATATCTGAGGTGGCTATCCCACCACAGCCAAACAATTAATATGTGATGCCCGTGCACTGGCCCAGTAATCAAGTAGCCTCAATCCTCACCACTAGCACCAGTGAGGGGTGTTTACATTGGTAAGAATAACACGTACACACACACAGAAAAGTACAATCTCCCTTAAGAGCACACAGAGATCACAGTCAGTCTGGGGCTGGTTTCTTCCTTTCTCTCCAGATCCTCAATAAGACTCCCCACTGGCACAGCTATAGGGTTCAGATCTCAGTGGAGTAGTGAAGCCAAAACCTCCAGTACCCTCTCTGTCCAACCAGCGCTTCGTGTCCCTGCCCAAGTAGCTAACACACACACACACTTTGAGATTTGGTATATATACAAACACACAGGTGCTCCTGGGGAAGGCTGGTACAGGTTCTCCAGAAATGTTCCCTCCTGCCAGGTTACAAGGTAGTAATCACTGCCACCAACTACTCTTATCAGCTACAAATAAGGCCCTTCCCGAAGGGTGACCAATTTCACTGTGTGATATTACTGTTATCCAAATAGTAAGTGTAACCCAGGGCTAAAGGTACTGGATTGGCTTAGACAGTATCACCGAATACATGCAATGTATTCTAAGAGCTTAAATTACCTTTACACAATACAGCCACAGCTGAAAGGTTTAAAATATTTAATAATAAATAAAAGCACAAGACAAATCGTATTACTTCAACACAATGACATTACAGAGTTCAGAGATCACAGAAAAATGCTTTAAAATAATATTGTAGAATAGTCTGACATAAATACAGAAAACAGCTAGACTAATATGGCTATTTCTATTTATCTCTATGAGAAATCACTGTTCCAAATAAATGTCTTACTTACAAAGCAAAGCAAGTGCTGGTGAGTGGATGATCGTCAGACAAAATCCAAAATGCTCTATCTTTCTCTCTGAGAAAGTCTTAAATTGATAACACAGTACTGCTGAGTCATTTCAGATTACATCATTATAACAGTTCTGATTTAGTTTCTCAGGCTAACAGAAACTCAAAATTTACATTTCTTTTTGTAATCTGCACCTGCAGGAAGCCACAACAGTAAAATACATTTTACATGTAAAATCTACTAATTAACTCTTGTCCTAAAACAATAGAAATAATTTCTTAGCATAGACATCCTGTCTCTGAGCTTGAGATCAGTGGTACAATGCTTGACATATCAGCTTTCTTCCAGCAGAGTGCACTGTGATTACATTTTTGAAGCTCAGTACAACATATAGCTTATTCATAACATATAGTTCTCTTTACATTTGTAAATCAAGCCTGTGGATTACATAAATATTTACAATGACAGAATTATTTACAAACTTCTATCTAGCTAGGCTGGCAGCCTTCACACCTGCTAAAGACAATCTTATCTCTGTGACTGTGCACTGCAGTATGATTCTGGAACATGCAGAAAAATGTTTGCTATATTTGCAGTGGGTCATGACTTGTTGACAAGCAAAGGTAACACAAATGCCATGCATTACACACTGCCTACAGTGAGCCCTGATGCAGGCAAGACAGGTGTGTCTGTTGCAGAATCCAGTGGATTCAGTGCCTGCAAAAGAAATGAAATGACTCACTGGTACTGTATACCTCCCACCACCAGCCTTTTATTACTACTGCAGATTCTTTCCCTACATCTGCAATCAATAGGAGAAGAAATTACAAAATGTGTATGGACACACAAGCCAATCGGTAAATCTATGGAGGGTTGTTGACAACAAGCCAGTATGCACAAGTATGACAAGTTCATTAAAACACAGTTTTGAGTCTTGTTTCCATGTATGATTTGCAGGTGACTTAGTCCACAATTTAAGCCAAAGACTGTATGCACATCTCTGTACTGTGTTGGTTGCCTCGCCACTACATATAAAGTTTTTGCATTAGTAATCTTAGCATGCCGATATGTAACACTTGAAAAAATCACAAAGTGTACTACACACTAGACAGAGGTAAACCTCTCAAACAGGACACAATTAAATTAGTGGAAAGGCTGTGAGTTCACTCATCAGTAAACAGAATACTTCCAACATTTATATATCAACAGTGAGTGGGAGCCACATAGTTCTTGGTTTAAATAGTGGACTATGTCACCTGCATATCATACAAGGAAACAAGATTCAAAACTGTATTTTAATGAACTGGTCAAATCACATCCGTCCACTTTCTCTGCCATGGCAGTACACCCTAACTCTGCATTGGTGGGTCAATGAGTTGGGGCTTTTCATAATGGTTAAGGTGTTTGCCTCACAAACACCAGGTTCAGGGGTATGATTCTCACCTTTAAAAGGGAAATTGGCTATGCTTAAAATGGCCCACAAGGAAAGGTACTCTAGTACCTACCTATGACTCCAGCAGGGATGTGAGGGAACCTGTTTTAGCATTATGGCCTGTCGCAGGCACTGAACAGCAAAAATATTAAATAATAGCACAGCAATGCTTGCACACTCTTTCCATGCCATTGCTGACACTTTAAGAACATCAAGTCATGCTATGTATTTTTGCACTGTGAAATGGTATCAGCACAACTGGTCAACTTACCTAGATGCCCAAAGATACGTGTCATTTGTTGATGACAGCAATGTTTGTGACCACAAGAGGGCTACCATATTTCATTGGACTGTGACTTGGTGAATGGCCATGGCTTCCAGGGGCACTAATGGTGGCAGGGCTCTAAGGTGGTGCCGTAAAGAAAGTTCAGTCTTTCTGCACTTGCTGTACAACAAACAATGGGGACATCTGATTGGAGATTCTTATACTAGTCATGAGTATATTATTTATTTATTTATTCACATTTGATTACCTGTAAAGTCTGACTGGATAGGTGCCCATTTTCAGTGGACATCTGGGGAGAAAAGCTCCAAAGTATCACAAAAACATTTTAAGGACAATCATTTTATAATCTTCAAAAATAATATAAAAAAAAATCCACAGTTTAAATAATTATACCAAATTAGACATAATGTAAAAACATAAGTTAAGAATAGATACAACTTACAAGGCAATGATTTAATATTTAGAGAAGTTTTTAGACACTTTATGGAGAAATAGAAAGGTGCTTGGTATGACATCTGGACAGAGGAAGGATGACAAGGAGACATGGTGGTGGAATGAGGAAGTACAGGAGAGTATACAGAGAAAGAGGTTGGCAAAGAAGAAGTGGGATTGTCAGAGAGATGAAGAAATTAGGAGTATAAAGAGATGAGGCGATGGCAAAGAGAGAGGTGGCGAAGGCTAAGGATAAGGCATATGAAGAGTTGTATGAAAGGTTAGACACTAAGGAGGGAGAAAAGGACCTGTTCTGATTGGCTAGACAGAGGGACCGAGCTAGGAAAGATGTGCAGCAGGTAAAGGTGATAAAGGATAATGAGGGAAATGTACTCACAAGCAAGGAGAGTGTGTTGAGCAGATGGAAAGAGTACTTTGAGGGGTTGATGAATGAAGAGAATGAGAGGGAGAGAAGGTTGGATGATGTGCGGTTAGTGAATCATGAAGTGCAGTGGATTAACAAGGAGGAAGTAAGGATAGCTATGAAGAGGATGAAAAATGGAAAGGCGGTCCAGATGACATACCTGTAGAAGCATGGATGTGTTTAAGTGAAATGGCAGTGGAGTTTTTAACCAGATTGTTTAATGAAATTTTGGAAAGTGACAGGATTCCTGAGGAATGGAGAAAAAGTGTTTTGGTACCGATTTTTAAGACTAACGGTGATATGCAGAGCTGTAGTAACTACAGAGGGATTAAACTGATCAGTCACAGCATAAAGTTATGTGAAAGAGTAGTGGAAGCTAGGTTAAGAAGGGACGTGATTATTAGTGATCAGCAGTATGGTTTCATGCTGGGAAAGAGCACTACAGATGCGATGTTTGCTCTGAGAGTGTTGATGGAGAAGTACAGAGAAGGTCAGAAGGAGTTGCATTGTGTTTTTGTAGACTTAGAGAAAGCATATGACAGGGTGCCTAGAGAGGAGTTGTGGCATTGTATGAGGAAGTCGGGAGTGTCAGAGAAGTATGTAAGAGTGGTACAGCATATGTACGAGGGTAGTGTAACAGAGGTGAGGTTTGCGGTGGGAGTGATGGATGTGTTTAAGGTGGAGGTGGGATTACATCAAGGATCAGCTCTAAGCCTTTTCTTATTTGCAATGGTGATGGACAGGTTGACAGACGAGATCAGACAGGAGTCCCTGTGGACTATGATGTTTACAGATGACATTGTGATCTGCAGTGAGAGTAGGGAACAGGTGGAGGAGACCCTGGAGAGATGGAGATATGCTCTAGAGAGAAGAGGAATGAATGCCAGCAGGACTAAGACAGAATATATGTGTGTGAAAGAGAGGGAGGATAGAGGAATCATGAGATGCAAGGAGTGGAGGTTGCGAAGGTGGATGAGTTTAAATACTTGGGATAAATAGTTCAGAGTAATGTTGATGTGGAAGAGAGGTGAAGAAGAGAGTAAAGGCAGGATGGAGTGGGTGGAGAAGAGTGTCAGGAGTGATTTGTGACAGACGAGTACCAGTAAGAGTGAAAGGGTAGGTCTACAAGAGGGTAGTGAGACCAGCTATGTTATATGGGTTGGAGACAGTGGCATTGACAAAAAGGCAGGAGTTAGAGCTGGATGTGGCAGAGTTAAAGATGCTAAGATTTGCACTGGGTGTGACGAGGGTGGACAGGATTAGGAATACGTATATTAGAGGGTCAGCCCAGGTTGGAAGGTTTGGAGACAAAGCCAGAGAGGCAAGATTACATTGGTTTGGACGTGCTGAGGAGGGATGTTGAGTATATTGGGAAAAAGATGCTAAGGATGAAGCTAACAGGTAACAGGAAAACAGGAAGGCCTAAGATAAGGTTTATGGATGTGGTGAGAGAGGACATGCAGGTGGTTGGTGTGACAGAGCAAGATGCAGAGGACAGGAAGAAATGGAAACAGATGATCCGCTGTGGTGACCCCTAACGGGAACAGCCAAAGAAGATGATGATGATGGAGAAATTAAAGGCAAGTTAGTATAATACAAACAGGAATTACAAAATGAAGTGGGAGAAAAACAGGGTTATGGCATATTTAGAAAGAGAGTCAGGGATGAAAAATAGATAGAAGTAAGGAAGTTAGTGAAGAAGGGAGAGTAAGGAGGTATAAGGCATGAATAGGTACTTGTTCAAATTTAGGGATATAGTTTATCCTGGGTTTGAGCAAGAACAGAGCCAATTTTGTCTAGGAAGTCTTTCAGGATGGTTTTAAAGGACAGGAATTAGGGTACTGACCTGTTGAATTTAGGTAAGGAGTTCCAGGCCTTACTAACATGATATGATTATAGACCACACCCAGCAGATTTGATAGATTTGAGGACAGACAGGAGATTTTGGTCACTGGATCATAATGACCAATTGGGAATATAGCTGTGTATGGCGGTATTTGATAGACAAGCAGCTGGATGCTGGATAATTTTATACGTGGTAAGATGCTGTGAATATGCTAGTTGATGCATAAAGTACAAGTATTACACAATCATGGCCGAGGTAGTGAATGCAGTCCTGGTACCATTTCACTGACCTGTGGATGTGCCATCTTGACCTTCTGAGCAAGCAGGAGGAAAAGGTAAGAAAGAGATCCCCTGAGAGGCATTGTAGGTATTATTTCTGTTACAGTTTCTTCACATTTAATTAATGTGTTGTTGTTCTTGTTTTTCAGCAGACAAATCATCAGAGAATGCACTCCTATACTTGGCAGAATAGAACGTCCCTCCAGGCAGAGGGATGTGTATGATTTTCTCTTGTGTTTTGATTATTTAGCTCCATCAGTACCCAGTGGTATAGTCATATGATTAGCACTGACATAGCTTTGCCGTAGTCTTTTGCACAGCAGAACATTCTTTTCACAACCATATGCACCAGCTACATTTTTGTGATTTAACACATTACTCTAATTTCCAATAATAAAAGTGATTCCATTTAGAATTTTTGTGGTTAGCAGAAGCAGATGTAACAAAGAGTGTCGTGTATCTATAAGCAGTTTAAAAACAAGGTTTAAATAAAGAATACAAAATAAAGGAAACTGGCCAAAGAAATTTAAGATGTGGTTTAATAGGTGACCTAGCCTAAACTATCAGATTCTATGAATTCATTTGTTTTTACCATCCTTTTGTGCCAGATTTTGGAATTTTACAGGACTTTTTGGGAAATGGAAAAAGTGAGCTTGAGTATGAATTCACATGAACAAAGCATTGCAAAATCAACAGCCCAAATTCACTTAACAAGTTAGTTGACACATTTTTGGTAAGATTATATTAATCTTTGTTAGTCACTAGAAGAAACGAGCAGTAAGTCATAATGTGTACAAACCCATCAAATAACTTCCAGACTAGCAGGACTGAGTCTCTGTCTGCAGTAGCAGCAAAAACAAATGTATCACATTATTATGCCCAGGATATTGACAGGCCTATTCTTTGAAATTAGCTGATTTCATCTTTCTGAGCATTGTTTAGGAACATTATGATTTACTGAGGCCAGACTATGTTGCAAGTGGCTGACATAATGCCTTTGGCATGGTCTTGTGATTACTTGCTCATAAATAGATATGTACATTGAATAATGTTATAGTTATGGTATCAGCATTTGAAAATGATTAGTAGATTTGTAAGGGCAACGTTTGGAGTATGGTATATACATTTTCTAAATGCGAGGTGCATCTGGGGCAGCAATAGGTTTGTGAGTACAAAACTAAATTTTCTGACTTGACTTCTGTTTTACCAAGCAATCTTTGAAGAAGAAGAATGCATTATAATTAGTATGCTACTAGGGTATTAGGATTGAGCACTGGTAAAATAAAAATGTCCTGAATATTTTTAGTACAAAAAGGTAGACAAGCATATCAAGCAAGGACTGGACATAGCGTGTAATGTGCTAGAAGCAACCGATATCCACATAAATGGTGCTAGACTATATCAACAGTGCAAGAAAATAAATTTGTTAAAAGTTTTTCACTAAAATATGTAAATATGGGCTGCTGGTAAAGAATTAAGGTGGATTATCTGTCTGGGGCTGATGCAGGAGGAGCAGATATGAAAGACCAGATTGCTTTTGTGCTGTTGACTAGTTGAAGGATATTTTTTTCTTGGCTGTAAATAGAGGACATCTAGACAAGTTATACAAGGCAGTGTGTAATATATGGCGGATATCCCTTATATGCAGTAAATTAGAACTGCACTACTTTTACTAATAAGGTACATGTCACAACATACAGCTTTGTTTTCAGACCACATTTTAATGCACTTTAGTCTTTTATGCCAGATCACTTTATTTGATAAAATATTGAGTTTCTGTTAGATACTGAAACCTCATCTTTGAGTTTAAGCACAAACTCCTGTCCAACTTAAAGCACAACCACTTTGCAGGCTAGATTCATTATGAGGATAAACCAGTCCTTACTTAACTGCATGTAACATTCAGGCTTTCATACTCACACTAGAAGGCTCATGTAACTGTATATCACACTTGCCAACCTTATTGTAAAGCATGGGTATCAGCAGGCATACATACTGTAGACAGTTGCGCACATTTTATAAAATGAAGGAGAAACCAAAATACTGAATTTGTTCTGCAAAGATAAACAGCAGTGGAATAGATGCCACGGCTATTCAGGGTTAATCAGTTCACACTTTAGGGCCATCAGCGAATCATTCTGTACAATATTATATTATACCATAGTATATTGTTGGCTATATCTTTTATTATGCTTTAACTGCTATTTTTGTTTTTTTATTCTTCTTTTAATCCTTTTTACAGTGTATTATTCATTGCCCTATTTATGTCATAATGCTATTTCTTTCTTTCTTTGTGATTGTTAATGGGGAGGGAGTAAAGCACTAATCACCATGGACCTTTTTCAGACTCAGCTTGGGAGTCTTGTGTGGTCAGCTGCTTAGAGTTACACAGTTAAGCAACAGAGAATGAGGGACTCAAACCCTGGACCACTGGAAACTTATTAACAGCTCCTTAATCCTCTGCACCAGCTTCCCAGACTATGTAAAACCAACTAACTAAATAAATATTACTTTATGTAATACTTACGTAATAAGTAACATATTTCTTATATGCATTACTTAATGCATTTTGAAAATAGTTTGCCAAACTTTAAGCCCTGGGCAAATGGTAGATGCCTTGAAGCTTTGTAAGCTGGCTGGTTATTATATCCTTTGCAGGATAGTGCCCATATATCTTGTGTTACTATAGCAGCAATCACTTGAACATTTACTGTTATGGTAAATTTACTTACACAAGTATACATTACACCTTGCTGAAAGAGATAAAAAACTTTTTTATTGGATTGCTGCTGGAACTGTTTTCTCTTTTTTCAATCTGCATCAGCCAGAAGATTCAAGCCCAGTTTTTGTTGATTTTGCAGCTGCTGCAGAAGAATGCTAACAGTGATTCCTGTGTTTTTTTCAAGTTTAAAGCTATATTCTTGTTGTTACAAGTTGTATTTTTATTTAACATTTCCAGAGCTCACTAAGTGTTCCCTAACCTGTTTGGTTAGATATTTCTTTTCTATTCATTCTTCATTACTGGTAAGTTCATTGTTGGTGGACTTCACTGTCTCCAATCAAAAGATATATGCAAATTATTTATTAGTCTCCATTTACTTGTTTATAATGATGATGATAATCATGCCATATGACAGTGTGATAGAGTACCTTTTACATGGGTAAAAGTAAGAAAAAAGTACAACAAGGTGGTATAGGAGTGAAATGGTAAAAGGCCTAACAAAAAATCTGAAGTAGGGACTTCATTTGTCTGCAACCTGTGGGTCTTGGATCAGATATTGGATCCGAGCCGGCAACTTGTTTCATAGCTAATGGATCCGAGCTCCTAGCTCCTCCCCTCACCCATAATCCCCTGCCAACCCTCCATGACCTCAGATCTAGTTTGCTGCGCTTGTGGATGGCTGGATTCTTTTGAGCTCTTAGCGAATTTGTCAGTTAAGTGTAATTTTATTCAACTTTCCTCTATCGTTAACTTTAAAAAGTGTGTAAGAGTTAGGTTCCCTGTATTTTATACTTTTTTATATAGTTTTTTCCCTCCCTTCGCTGGTCGTTAGTGAGTGTGTGTGTGTTTGTGTTTTGGGGCCTGTGTGTTTGTGTAGCACTTTTTTTCTTCAAGTATGGCTGAGGCCCCAAAAGCCATTTTTTCAAAATGTACCAAGTGTGGTCATAAGCTCTCCCCGGCTGATGGCCACACTCGATGCATTCGGTGCCTTGGGGTTGAACACCTCTCCTCAGGCTGTACCATTTGTGCAGCATTCAACCCCAGGGCACTGAAAGAGTGTAGGTCGAAGCTGGTCCTGGTGGGACTTTTGCCCCCGGACACGGCTCCGGCCTCCGCTGCTCCCGTGGCACTACAACAGGCTGTGGTCATTGCCACTCCTGCCCCCCTTCCTCTGGCCGGGACTCAAACTCCCGCTAAAGCGCCGGAGGACAGGGAGGCTAGGAGGGAGAAATGGAGGGAGAAGCACCACAAGCGGCGGGCCGAGGCCTCCGCTTTGGCCCCGCCAGCTAAGCGGGCTTCTCCCTCCACAGCTTCTAGGTCTCCTCCTCCTCAGCTCCGATCTCCTTGCTTCTCCCCAGGGCCCGAGGAGGAGGAGGCCCAATCTCCATCAAGGTCATCGAGGCGGCATTCCAGGCCTGCCTCGGTGGCCTCATTGAGATCAACTTTCAGTATGCCAGATGCAGACTTGGACCGGATGATGCGAAGGTTCATCCAGGCCCAGCTGCAGATGGGAGTGCTCTTGCCTCCTCCCCCTTCGGGGTGGAGCTCGACACCTTTTTTTGCTCCAATTGCTCCTTCTCCGACCCGCTACTCGGGTTCGAAGCATTCGGAGCCGGGCAGCGTTGGAGCCGGGGGTGGGTTGGCGCCGACAGTACTTGGTACTTCGGATCCGACCCTACCCTCAAGTCTGTCGGATCCGCCCTCTCAGAGCCGTGGGCTGAGCTTCGGATCCGAAGGCTTCAGTGTGCCTTCGGCTCTGTCCAGGTCGGAGCACACTGGTCCTTAGGATCTGATGGTCTTGGCGCCGGCTCCGATCCCTTCATCGGATCCGAGTGAGAGTTGGCTCTCGGAGCCCAGGGAGAGCGGTTCCCCCTCGGCCTTCGATGTAGTGGAGAGGACTCTGTCAAGAGCATCCAGACCCCCGGCCCTTGTCTCGGCTCCACCCTGCACTCCCTATCTGCTGGGCCAGGCTTCCATCACCCAGCCTCAGGGACAGCCTGCTTCAATGTCCCAGGTTGTTCCATTGGAACAGGATGTTGCTGGTGAGACCTCCTCGGACAGCCCCCCCGAGGAAGTGCTTCGCAAGCGCAAGTGCAAGAGGAGGCACGTGGACTCCCCTGAGTCCTTAACTGAGGACACGGACTTGGATGAAGGGGAAGGCTACCCAAGATCACTCCCTGAGGATGTCTCCTTTGGAAACATCATGGAAATGCTTAGGATCAGAGGTGGGTGGTCTGCCCCCAAGGCTTCCTCCGATGAGTCTGTGTTTCTGGAGGCATTTGAAGCAGGCCCGTCTACCTCTTGGGTGTCCCCTCTGGCTGACCCCCTGGTGGACCTTATTACCACCAGGGCGTGGAAGGACCCGGACACCATGGAGCCAGTCCCCAAACACCCGGACAGGATACTGAGCCCCCCGCAGACCGGTCACACTGGAGCAAGGGTCCCCCCGTAGATGCCATGTTGACGGCGGCAGCCACAAAGAGGGAACTAGCTCAGGAGAGCCCCTCAGTCCATCCACCGAGCAAGGAGTCCTGCTCGATGGATCACTTAGGGAAGCGAGTTTTTAGTTCAGCGACCTTTTCGGTAAGGTCTCTGAACTATATGGCACACATCATCAGGATGCAGCGGGATCTTATCAAAGAATATGCTGCCCCCCCCCCCCGAGTCCATGTCGGTGGAGGACAAACAGTTGTACTCCACCCGAATGGCCACTCTGAGATCTATTTCAAATACCTCTATGCGGCTATTGTCCCACGCCACCGAGGGAGCCGCTAGAGCTAGCGGAGCAGGCCTAGTCATGAGACATCAGGCCTGGCTCCATCATTGTGACTTTGCGGAGCCTTTTAATGCATCCTTTTGTGAACGCCCCTTTCGATGATTCTGCCCTGTTTGGCAAAACCTTTCGCGAAACACTAGTCCAGAGCGAGAAGGACGGGAAGACATTGTCTGCCATAGGAGTCCGCTTCTCTGCTCCCCAGCAGTCCTTTTCGAAGAACCAAAAGGGTCAGAAGAAGATGTGGTTCCGGAAAGCGCAACACTCCCAACCCGCTCCGGACAACCAGTCCTTCCATGGCAGAGGAGGACAGGGAGGACGCCGCCCCAGGGGCAGAGGGGCTCCGAGGAACTTTGGGTCCAGAAAACCTTTCTCTGACCGGCCCACGCAGCAGCCCTGAAGGGTTGCCTGGCTGCTCCACTCTGGAGGCAGTCGGGGGTCGCTTCTCGGAGCACCTAGTGGCATGGGAGTCTATCACGACAGACCGCTGGGTGCTTCGAATTATATCTAGAGGATACAAAATTCCATTACTTCATGTCCCCAAATTCAAGAACCTCCCCGATGTACCACCCGATCAGAAGGAGGCTGCAGCCGCAGAGATTCAGCAGCTGCTAGAAAAAAGAGCCATCCAGCCCATCCCCCAAGACCAGCTCGGATTAGGGTTCTACTCCAGGTTCTTTTTGGTGCCAAAAAAGACGGGGGACTCGAGAACAATTCTAGACCTGTCCCATTTGAACCTGTCGGTAACCAAGGAAAAATTCCGAATGGTCACTCTTCAATCTATTCTTCCCCTTCTAAGGGAGAACGATTGGATGTGCTCTATTGACCTCAAGGATGCGTACTACCACATTCTAATGGACAGACGATCCAGGAGGTTCCTCCGCTTCCGGCTGGGAGCCAGTCACTACCAGTTTAGGGTCCTTCCCTTTGGCCTCACCACAGCCCCCAGGGTGTTCACCAAGGTGTTAGCAGTGATAGCGGCCCACCTGAGACTCCAGGGAATGCAGGTCTTCCTGTACCTGGACGACTGGCTCCTGACCACCCCAACAAGGCATCTACTTTGCTCAGCCAGAGATTTCTTTCTCCGCCTAGCCCCTCAATTAGGCATCACCATCAATGCCGACAAATCTTTTCTGGCCCCGACACAAGTCATAGAATTTATAGGAGCCAGAATAGACACCAGAGATCTACGAGCCTTCCTGACGTCGGAATGACTACGGAATTTGCAACTTCATGTGCGGGCCATCCTCCAGTCAGAAGCACCACCAGCAGAATTGGTCCTGAGGGTGCTGGGCTCCATGGCAGCAGCGATAACGCTCCTTCCATGTGCCCGTCTGAACATGAGGGTACTGCAGTGGACCCTTCTAGTACAATGGTCTTTTCTGTCCTTTCCTCTCCATCACCCCATCGCTATCAGCAAGGCTTGCAGGAGGGCCCTATTATGATGACTTCATGCTCCGGATCTCCGTACCAGCCGACCCTTCTGCACCGCTCCCCCTCTCGCCATGGTGACCATGGACGCCTCCTGCTTCGGGTGGGGTGGGGGGCATTATTCAGGCAGGACCGTCCAAGGCACGTGGAACGATACAGAGACCTCCCTGCATATCAACGTTCTGTAGATGATAGTGGTGCTGTACGCATTGCAATAACTTCAGAATCTCCTCCCCGTAGGAACTATTGCAATTCAGTCAGAAAACATGTCTGTTGTCTGGTACATCAACAAACAGGGGAGAACCAGGTCTTACCCTCTATGCCGCGAAGCCATGAGAGTGTGGGAATGGGTGATTTCCACCAACCGCTTTCTGATTGCAACGCACATTCCGGGGCGGGCCAACATCTTAGCGGACAAACTCAGCTGCACCCTTCTTACCCCTTATGAGTGGTCTCTCAACCCACTAGTAGCGAAGCAGATATTCGCAATATGGGGGCAACCCTGCTGTGATCTTTTTGCCTCTCCCTCAAACACCAAATGCGACAATTTCTTCGCTCTGATTCCCCCTCCAGGGGAAACTCCAAGAGATGCTCTGGTGCATGCTTGGCTGCCCGGTCTACTTTATGCCTATCCTCCTCTACCCCTGATGCTGCAGCTCTTACAGAAAGCCTCGCCATTGGGGAGCATGATGATCCTCATTGCCCCATTCTGGCCTCGGCAAATTTGGTTCCCTTACCTGTGGTCTCACCTAGTGAATCCCCCCTGGATTCTGGATCCCAGTCCGGATCTAATCTCCCATCCATCGGGTTTGCCGACCCCAAATCTGGACAGTCTGAAGCTGACAGCTTGGTTGCTCCAGTTCCACTCCTAGTTAGGACTCCCGGTATCTCTTCACCAGTCAAAGCCATCCTCGTGGCAGCGCATAAACCTTCCACCAGGAAAGTGTACCGCAGTAAATGGAAACGTTTTTCCGTCTGGGCAGAGCATCATAATCTAGATCCCTTTACGGCTCCTCTTCCATCCATACTAGACTTCCTAAACAAACTTTTTCAGGAAGGCGCTAGTTGCTCAACTGTCAAAGTACAATTGGCTGCCATCTCCCATTACCATGTGGGACATGACACAGGGCCCTTGATGTCGGCCAAATTGTGTAAAACCTTTCTCAAGGGCACCTTTTTGCTTAGACCCCCTATAAAAGAAGCCGTACCCCCTTGGGATCTTTCACTAGTTCTTCAAGCCCTGACTGCCCCACCATTTGAACCTGCCACTTCAGTGGATCTCAAATACTTATCCTGGAAAACAGCATTCCTTGTAGCCATTACTTCAGCGAAAAGAGTTTCGGAGCTTCAAGCTCTTTCTGTGAAACCTCCTTACTTGATCTTTCATTCGGACAGAGTGTACCTCAGGACCAGTCCCTCCTTCCTTCCCAAAATAGCATCAGAAACCAATATAAATCAATCCATAAATCTACCGGTCTTCTTTCCTAAATATCAGAATAAAGGAGAGTATAAGCTGCATTCATTAGATGTTCATAGGCAGCTGCGTTTTTATACTCATAGAACCGCTGGTCACAGGCAATCCGACCAGCTGTTCATTTCCTTTGCCAAATTTAATTTGGGGAAAGCAATATCAAAAATCTCCCTGTCACGCTGGATTTCCCAATGTATTCTTTTAGCGTACCAAGCTTCTGGGAGACCCGCACCTGAAGGAGTTCGCGCACATTCCACTCGTTCCATCTCTACTTCTGCGGCCTTCAAATCTAGAGTTCTGTTGGATGATATTTGTTCGGCAGCCACTTGGGCCTCATCTCATACCTTTATTAACCACTACAAACTGGACGTAATTTCTAGAAGGAGAGCATCCTTTGGCTCTGCGGTGCTCCGCAATATCCTTCCATGATGGCCACCCAAGATTCAGGTAGCTGGGGACTCTGTCCCACAGGTTGCTGACAAATGAAGTCCCTACTTCAGATTAAGAAGTTATGTACTCACCATAACATTCCATCTGAGTAGGTGGCTTCATTTGTCTGCAACCATCCCCCCCTCCTTCCCCCTGGCCTTCAGTGGATCTATGTGAATTTTTTTTTATTGGAATACCCTTTTTGGGTATCTATAGAGAGGCAAACTTGATCTGAGGTCATGGAGGGTTGGCAGGGGATTATGGGTGAGGGGAGGAGCTAGGAGCTCGGATCCATTAGCTATGAAACAAGTTGCCAGCTTGGATGCGATATCGGATCCAAGACCCACAGGTTGCAGACAAATGAAGCCACCTACTCAGATGGAACGTTATGGTGAGTACATAACTTCTTATTCTTAACTAATGCAGGAAGGACAAGAGTAAGGTGAGACTTACATTTGCTTTTTGTATAACGTTATTTCTCATTTTTATCTTCTCATTACCAAAATATATTGTCCAAAAAAGAATTAGTAATGTCACTTATAAAGCTTTACATGATTTCAGTGATTGATACCCAAACAGATGGGTATATTATAAATTTGACATAAGTGAAAAAAAAATTAAATGAAGATAAAAAAATCTTAAAATTAACGTTAACACAAGTTTGTAAAACTAAAACCCATAACTTGGTAGCAATATTATTTACTTCTTTTTACTCTACAAATATATTTATGCCTTTAAGAACTTAGGAGACAGTAGTTTACATGAATAAAGAACAAATTAATCCATCAATAGATGTACCCAAGTAGTCCCTTTTCTGAAATCTCAAATCTTTCCAAGTCATAGAACAAAAACATTGAGTGAGAAGGTCGCTGAAAAAACAATAAGTAAAAACAAAATGAAAACTCCAGCCAAAGCTAAAACTTCCACTAAGTGACTTCCCAAGCCTCTTGTATCAGCGACACATGGGATATATGCAAATGAACCTTACGAACATCAGATGTTTCAGCTAATTGACAATTCTGAATGCCCATGACTAGTTTCGGCATTTTACTGGACAGTTTCAGGCCAATAAAGCCAAACCCCACTAGCTGTGTATATGCATATTTCAGCCTTGTTATGACCTCGTTAGCACAGCACAAGCAGAGTGTTTGACCAAGCATTAGAAACACAGGGCTGTTATACCCAGCTGATGCCCATTAGTATTAGGATCACTGCAAAAATATCCCAAACAACAAACTAAAACAATGACTGAGTCAGGTGTTTCAGCTAAACTGGCGATTCTGAATGCCCATGACTAGTTTGCCAAACCCCACTAGCTGTAGATATGCATATTTCTACCTTGTTATGACCTCATCAGCACAGAACAAGCAGAGTGTTTAACCAAGCATTAGAAACACAGGGCTGTTATACCCAGCTGATGCCCATTATCATTAGGGTCATTGCAAAAATATCCCAAACAACAAACTAAAACAACAGAGGCACATGGAATATATGGAAATGATCCTTATGAACATCAGGTGTTTCAGCTAACTGGTGATTCGGAATGCCCATCAGCTGGGTATAACAGTCCTGTGTTTCTAATGCTTGGTCAAACACTCTGCTTGTGCTGTGCTGATGAAGTTATAACAAGGCCGAAATATGCATATCCACAGGTAGTGGGGTTTGGCTTTATTGACCTGAAACTGTCCAGTAAAATGATAAAACTAGTTATGGGCATTAAGAATTGCCAATTAGATGAAACACCTGATGTTCATAAGGATCATTTGCATATACCCCATGTGCCTCTGATACAAGAGGTTTCAGAGGTCACTCAGTGGAAGTTCAAGCTTTTGCTGGATTTTTCAGTTTGTTTTTACTGATTTTTTTTCAGCGACCTTCTCACTCATTATTTTAATTTGTTGTTGGGATATTTTTGCAGTGACCCTAATGATAATGGGCATCAGCTGGATATAATAACCCTGTGTTTCTAATGCTTGGTCAAATACTCTGCTTGTGCTGTACTGACAAGGTCATAACAAGGCCAAAATATGCATATCCACAGCTAGTGGGCTTTGGCTTTATTGGTCTGAAACTGTCCTGTAAAAGGATGAAACTAGTCATAGGCATTCAGAATCGACAATTAGCTGAAACACCTGATGTTCATAAGGATCATTTGCATATATTCCACGTGCCTCTGACACAAGAGGTTTAAGAGTCATAGAACAAGAACACTAGAAATCAAAAGCAATTACAGTTGAGAAAAAATAAAAATGACATGGTGTAACAAAGGAACCCAGTATGTATTTAGTGCTTACGTAAAAGAAAAATGTCAAAAACATAGGTTGTAATTCTGTCTACTTAAGTCATATACATGGGTCAGGTTATAAGAGAAAGTTGAGGGGAGGTTAATCTGTTGACATGCCTATAGCCTCACTACAAGGGCTCCATTTATTAAGAAACAAGTATCCCATGTTTTTCTGTATGGCTATCCAATGTTCACCTTCATAGATATCCTGAAGAATTTGTTTGCATCCCCCCATGTAGTGGTATTAGGTTCCACCATCTCCATTTTTGGCTTTCTTAACTGCTAGTATCATTAGTTGTAGGAGAGGGACTGGAATCTGCAAGTCAGAAGCCATGCCATATAAAACAAGCTCCTTTCTAGCCTGTATTTTAATGCACTTTGCTGAATCAGCTTTATCTCAGAAATCAATCCAAAATTGAGTCAAGGAGGGGCAGCTCCATATAATATGCCTGAAAGTGATAACCCCTGTATTGGTATAATATCTCTAGCAGGAAAGCTCTACTCTAGTATCCAGGTAGACAGAAGATCTAGGGTAAGGAATATAGCTTCTGTGCACATTTCCAGGCATATATTTGCTGCATGTGGGAGGAGGTCACATTTGAGAATGATCTTAAATGTTGCCGTAGTCATGGACTGCAAATGCTTCTGTCTGTGTCTGTTTTGTATAGATGATGGAAGTATAAGGGCATCTTTTAAACAAATGTGTTCAGCAGAATAGACAAGGTAGAAGTGCTTCTTCTTATATTACTGATGTATTTAAAAGCAAGTTCTAACATCTGAATAAAAGGTTAAAAAGAGTTTAAACTATCCTCTGTTATAACTATATCTGATTTCAGCATGGAGAAAAGTTGAAAGTAATAAATACTGTGTGTTGGGGGCTGTGGTAGGTCATATTCAAACTGTAGCTCAGTGAATCTTTCAAAATTATCATTCAAATAGAGATGGAATGTAAAGGTTAGTCCTTTTTCCCACTGGGTTATCCATGGAAGCCACTTCCTTGCTGAATTAAAAGCTGGGTGAGCATATATAGGGAAGAGCTTAAGCCCCAACAAGATAGGAGGGTCAAGTTTAGTCAAAACTAAGCAGAAGACTAGATAGAATGTGTTTAGATATTGTGAAGTGCACATAGATGGAAGTTGGAAGTGGTAGGCAATTCCTATGGCTATCAGCAATACATAGTTGGTATATTTACTATTTTATTTTATGATTCACAGTTGAGAGATGGAGATGACAGTGTGTTGCATCTAGCATCAGGGCTGACCAAGGAAAATAATTCCTCTCATGGTATAAGTCTCCTAAGAGTCAGACTAGAATGTTGTATATCTTCATCTGAGTCATAAGGATAATGCACCCTCCTCTGATCCTCTTACAGAATAGGGGGACCATAAAAATGTTAAAGTCACCATGCCCCAGCTTTTCAATGTTTTGAAGGGGTTATATATGTGAACCCAAAGAACACATAAAAGTTTGGGTATAAGACTATTTTGACTAGAAGTATTTTGAGTTAAGTGCTAGATTCCACCTCTCCCATTCTGAGGTATATCTGTTAAATGTGTCTTCAGTGAATTGAATATTTAATGTTTTCATCTCCCTGGGAGTTATAGCCAAAGGGTCATCTGAGGAAGGAATAAAATGATATGTAATTAGAGTGGACTTGGAGTGATTGATTTTATAACCAGTGAAAAGCTACAGAGTCATACAGATTTTCCATGCAATACAGAGAGTATTATGAGGTTCTTTCAGGTTAACAACTAAGTAGTCGGTGAACAATGCTGCCCCCTCTACTGTCTACAGCCCCATGGATATCTATCTATATATATATATATATATATATATATATATATATATATATATATATATATACATATATATATATATAGTTGAAGTTGAAAAAGGGTGATTTCAGGGAAGAATTTATACAGGCACTGGGTGGAAGTGAAGAGTTACCAAATAGCTGGTAACTACAGCAGAGCTGGTAAGGGAGACCGCTAGAAAGGTGCTTGGTGTGACATCTAGGCAAAGGAAGTAGGACAAGGAGCCCTGATGCTGGAACAAGGAAGTACAGGAGAGTATACAGAGAAAGAGGTTGGTGAAGAAAAAGTGGGATTGTCAGAGAGATGGAAAAAGTAGACAGGAATATAAGGCGATGAGGCATATGGCAAAGAGAGAGGTGATGAAGGCTAAGGATAAGGTGTATGGAGAATTGTATGAAAGGTTGGACACTAAGAAGGGAGGAAAGGACCTGTACCAATTGGCTAGACAGAGATACCAAGCTGGGAAAGATGTGCAGCAGGTAAGGGTGATAAAGGATAATGAGGGAAACATACTCACAAGCGAGGAGAGTGTGTTGAGCAGATGGAAAGAGTACTTTGAGGGGCTCATAAATGAAGACAATGAGAGAGAAAGAAGGTTGGATAATGTAGGGATAGTGAATCAGGAAGTGCAATGGATTAGCAAGGGGAAGTAAGAACAGCTATGAAGAGGATGAAGAATGGAAAGGCTGTTGGTCCAGATGAAATACCTGTGGAAGCATGGAGATGTTTAGGAGAGATGGCAGTGGAGTTTTTAACCAAATTGTTTAATGAAATCTTAGAAAGTGAGAGGATGTCTGAGGAGTGCAGAAGAAGTGTTTTGGTACCCATTTTTAAGAATAAAGATGATGTGCAGAGCTGTAGTAACTACAGAGGGATACAATTGATCAGTCACAGCATGAAGTTATGGGAAAGAGTACTGGAAGCTAGGTTAAGAAAGCAGGTGATGGTTAGTGAGCAGCAGTATGGTTTCATGCCAGGAAAGAGCACTACAGATGTGATGGTTGCTCTGAGAGTGTGGATGGAGAAGTATAGAAAAGGTCAGAAGGAGTTGCATTGTGTCTTTGTGGACTTAGACAAAGCATATGACAGGGTGCCTAGATAGGAGTTGTGGTATTGTATGAGGAAGTTGGGAGTGGCAGAGAAGTATTTAAGAGTGGTACAGGATATGTACAAGGGTAGTGTGACAGTGGTGAAGTCTGTGGTAGGGTTGACAGATGCGTTTAAGTTGGAGGTGGGATTAAATCAAGGATCAGCTCTGAACCCTTTCTTATTTGCAATGGTGATGGACAGGTTGACAGACGAGATCAGACAGGCATCCCCGTCGACTATGATGTTCGTGGATGCCAGTGTGATCTGTAGTGAAAGTAGGGAACAGATTGAGGAGACCCTGGAGAGGTGCAGATATGCTTTAGAGAGGAGAGGAATGAAGGTCAGTAGGACTAAGACAGAATATATGTGTGTGAATGAGAGGGAGGATAGAGGAATGGTGAGGATGCAGGCAGTAGAGTTGGTGAAGGTGGATGAGTTTAAATACTTGGGATCAACAGTTCAGAGTAATGGTGAGTGTGGTAGAGAGGTGAAGACGAGAGTACAGGCAGGGTGGAGTGGGTGGAGAAAAGTGTCAGGAGTGATTTGTGACAGACGGGTACTAGTAAGAGTGAAAGGGAAGGTCTACAAGAGGGTAGTGAGACAAGCTATGTTGTATGGGTTGGAGATGATGGCACTGACAAAAAAGCTGAGCTGGTGGTGGCAGAGTTAAAGATGTTAAGATTTGCATTGGGTGTGATGAGGATGGACAGGATTAGGAATCAGTATATTATAGGGTCAGCTTAGGCTGGACGGTTTGGAGACAAAGCCAGAGAGGTGAGATTGCATTGGTTTCAACATGTGCTGAGGAGGGATGCTGGGCATATTGGGAAAAGGCTGCTAAGGATGGAGCTGCCAGGTCAGAGGAAAAGAGGAAGGCCTAAGATAAGGTTTATGGATGTGGTGAGAGAGGACATGCAGGTGGTTGGTGTGACAGAGCAAGAGGCAGAGGACAGGAAGAAATGGAAACAGATGATCTGCTCTGGCTACCCTCATGGGAACAGCCATAAAAAGAAGAAGAAGAAGAAGAAGGTAAAAGCTATGTTTCATATAAATGGAGAGTCTGCGCCAGAGATGGGGTAACCTTTGTGATACATACCTGTCCCTCCAACATGTTTAGTTTATGGCACAGACAAGGTTTAGATCTTGAGATCAGGTAATTCCAGTACTGTTTGTTTTGCAAATGTGTAGCAGATCCGTCTTGGCTGCATCAGAGAATGCGGTATAGGATAGGCATAGATCGCCCCTCAGTACTGTGTAGGAGATGGAGTATAGGGACAGGGCTGTAAGGCTGTCTGCATAGGACATATTACTTAAACCCTGTATTCTTTTAGTAAGAAACCTCTGTGGCTACTCCAGCTGTTGCAAATGCCTCATCAGGTACACGTCAAAGGGTGCGATTATTAGTCTACTGAGGGCTGCGTATAGTGTGACTATGATCTCCTTAGCTCTGGATGCCATTGCCTTACTTATAAGTTATTAAATGTAGAAGGACTTTCTCATTACAAGGATCCAGGATGATCAAAGTCCAGGTTACTGTCAACCTGAGTTCCCAAGTTCCTTACTATTGGGTCTGTTCTTAGGGGAGTGTTATCAGTGCTGTAATTTGCAGGGGTGGTTGTCTTCCCAAATGGTATGATTATGCATTTGTTTTGCACTGAGTTTTAGGTCATGGTTTCAGGCATCAGTTATTTATCTGTGTCAGGCCTTCCTGGAGGATATCTACATCTTTGGGTCATTCAGTGATTGCACCCAGGTTGCAGTCATCAGCAAATTTGGTCAGCCAAAGGCCCTCTACACTTGCCTTGACTTTAGTGAAGTATATTCAAAACAGGAGCGGTCCCAGTACTGAGGCCTGTGGGACCCCACTAATAACAGACCTGTTGGTGGAGATGGAATCTCCCACCCTAACTTCAAGTATCCTATCTATTAGGCATTTTGCTATCCATTGGGTGACATAGGGATTTATACCTAAATTTGTGAGCTTATCTAAATGACCCAAATGAGGCATTGTGCCAGATGCCTTTGCCAGGTCAAGGTAGGAAGAATGTACTATTTTTGCTCGTCCATGGCTCTAATGACTTTCTCAAAGAAGTCCACCAAGTTTAGTAGGCACGACCTGCCCTTGACGAAACTGAACTAGTATGAGTCCAGTGTTTATAGATTTCCTGTGTCTTTGTTTATCAGGGCTACAATAATTCTTTCCATGGCCTTGCATGTAAGACTAGTCAAACTTATGAGTCTGTAATTCCCTGTTGATGGTCTGCCTTTGTGTAGAGGGATGACAGCTGCATTCATTCATTCCCTAGGGATGAAGCCTGTCTGGAGGCTGTGGTTGAATAGAGATTCTAGAGGGCCTATCATGTCATGTTTCAAGCTATTTAGGAGGCATCCTTGGATGTTATCAGGACCCACTGGTGCACTGTTTTTAGCTCTGAAGAGTGCATTGTGGACCTGTTCTTTAGTGATAGTTGGTAGAGAAATGGTAGATGGTATTTCCTGGGGGAAAACTGGGGGCAATAGAGAGGTGAAATTGGAGCTAAATTTATCGGCCATCAAATCTGCTATATCCCCGGCTCAGTATAGGAAGTTCTATTTACTAATAGTTCAGCACACTGTTGGGTGTTCCCATTAAGGTTACGCACATAACTGAAAAATGCTTTATTGTTATCCTTAGCCTGAGATGCTATTTTTGCCACTAAGTTGCCTTTGGTAGACTTAATTAGTCCCCTGAGTTGCTTGCTGAGACTACTGAAAGAGTTTTGTTTTTGTTTTTTGTCATAGCTCTTCCTCTTTTTGGACACTTTATTTGTTATTTTGTTGTACAACTTATTTATATTGGGGTTCACCAAGGGTGCTTGTTTTGGAGTTTGTCCTAAGCTTATTTTGGTTTGGTACTGCTGTTTCTATGCAGCTATTTTCATGCTTATAAAGGGTTTCTGTAAACTCTTCCACATAGGCCACTGTGTTCTCTAAGTTTGCGGAGTTTTGGGATTTAGCTTTGCTTTCATTCAATAAGAGGTAGTTAGCCTTGGAAAAGTTCATCAAAGTTCTGGAATTTTTTGGGATTTCAGCCATTATATTTATTTCAAGGATTAATGCTTTGTGATCTTACACAAAGGAAGGTGCAGAGTTCCCTCAGATTTATAAGTACCAGATCCAGGATATTTGAACCCCTAACAGGTGTACAGACTAGCTGCTCCAAGGTGTTTGCATTGCCAGAATCCAAGAATCTTTGAGCCTGCAGGTGAGTGGTTGTACATATAACCCAGTTTATGGTAGGGTAGTTGAAATTACACATGAATATGGTGTTGAGATGAATTGTGAGTCACTCCAGGCATTCAAGTATGTGGTACCATTACCTGGGTCATAGATGGGCACCTATAGCTAACAAGGATATAGCATTGGACTTTTCCTAAGGTTAGCTGGATATGAAGTGTACATGCATGTCGTATTTGTCCAATCTTGAGGTGTGCTTACCTTTTTATGTAGAGTGGTATACCTCTATCGATTGCCCCTTTTTGTGCAATAGCTGGTTTAAATGTGCAGAAAGTATTATAGCCTTGTACTGCCAGAGTGCCTTCCATGGCTTTAAACCATGTCTCAGTAACTGCACAGATGTCAGCACTCTCCAGGGTGAGGAGTGCTTCCAGGGAGTGGAGCTTCTTGTTGAAACTCCTACCATGGAGCAGCAACACCATTGGTTTATTTTGTATAAAATTTATTATGTTGTAAGGTTTATCAAATTGGCATTCCCTAAAAAAGGCATTATAAGGGTGGATAATGTCTTGGCCAATATCCTAAAGTCTAATGTGGACAGGTGCAGACCATCCCTGACAAAGCAGCATGGTCTGTCAATCATATCCTCCCAAACTGACAAATATTGGACCCCTTAGAATGACACCAGTAACTAAGTCAATTGTTAAAGTCAATAATCTTCTGTTTATATTGTCATATCATCATTGGAGAAGGTAGAATACTGTTCAATGCTAGGTTCATACCTGCCTAGGACACATAATCTGAATGCTCCATCATGCATCATTTCATCTAGTCCATGGAGGTATATCCCAGGTGATTAACACCTACATGGACTGTGATAACGCTATGCTGGTACTTGTGGTTCAGTGTCCTGAGTGCATGAGTGATCTGGTGGATCCTTGCCCTGACAGACTGATTGTGACTGCCTCCTTGCTCAGCCTGGTGATGGGGACATCAGTATGTCTTAAAATAGAGCGTCTCCAATTATTGATATATTGGTTTGTTTGCCTTAAAAGCATAGAGGCTGAGACATTGTGAGATGTGGTTGTATGTATCCTGAGAAGTGTAGTCTTTGTAGATTGTTTAGGAGGTTGCTGAGGGCAGGATATGAGAAGCCTTTGAGGTTTGGGCAGATTTCAGTTAAGAGCCTCAACATATGTGAGTTTATGTGTCTAATCCATAGTAGGTGTAGTATGTGTGTTACTGGCACCCTGATTAGAGATAACAATGTGAGAGCATTGCCTTGAAAGACATAGCATAACTGCATGTCTCACATACTGTGTCAGTCTGCTTAACAATAAAGTGGTTGTCAGTAAACATGAGACAATTACTACATTGTCTCAAGATGTCCATTTCCTCTAGGCTGGTTACAGAGAGTAGGAGAGAGCACATCCATGGCTGTGGATCCTCTTTTTTGTGATCTATGAGGGGTGGTGTAATATCTATTAAAATTTGTTGGGCTTGGAGGAGAGATCTAGGATTGATATAAAACAACACTCTTGGGGTAATGCTTCTCAGCGGGCAATCTAGCTGCTCTACACTCAGCTAGACACTTGAGAAAAGAGCAGAGAAAGTTTCATATGGAAAATTACAACTCTAGGTACCTGCTCCTATAAAGGGCACTGTAGTCCACTGCTGCACAGATCAGAGCAGGTTATAGAAGATGAGATAGAGAGAAATCTGATCACTAAACAGCAAACTGCAGTATATGTGTGTGTGTGTGTGTGTGTGTGTGTGTGTGTGTGTGTGTATATATATATATATATATATATATATATGTGTGTGTGTGTGTGTGTGTGTGTGTGTGTGTGTGTGTAACAGGCTCAGATCCTACAGAAATTCACAATTCTACCACTATTGTGAGTGATACTACAAGACTAAGGTTCCCAAAGTAAGTAAAATTCAAACAGAAAACATGCAGTAGAAATGCAATAAACGAGTCTGAGATCCTCCCGCAATTCACAATGCTCTCACTATTGTGAGTGATACTACCAAGCTAGACTAAGGTCCCCAGATCAAATAAAATGCAAGCAGAATAAAATGCAGTAGAAATGTAATGAATTGGGCTCAGATCCTGCAGCCATTCACAATTCTGTCACTATTATGAATGATACTACAAGACCAAGGTCTCAGACCAAGTAAAATACAAGCAGGAAAATGCAGAAATGTAATAAATGAGGCTCAGAACCTGTAGCAACTCACAATTCTCTTACTATTATGAGTTATACTACAAGACTAAGATCCTCAGACCAAGTAAAATACAAATAGTAAAAAGCAGTAGAAATGAAGTAAATGAAGCTCAGATCCTGCAGCAATTCACAATTTTCCCACTGCTGTGAGGAGTACTACAGAGCAAGTTAAAATGCAAACAGTTGACTTTTAGTTAAAACAAGGGAAATGCAGAAAAGAACAGTACACAATTCAGATTATCTCTCTGAATAATGCAGTGCTCACTAGTTAAAATAGGATTATATGAAACAGAGGAAAACTCAAACTTTAAGAGTCTAATGGGAGTCCCTTATCATTTTGAGCTATCAGAGAGTCCAGTAGAAATAGCACTAGGAGGTTTCATATAAAGTAGGGGCAGACAGCTAAAAAGGCACCATATTTTTGCTGTAAAACAAAGTTTAAACCTAGAGCTCTTGTAGCTGAAAAGGAATGTTGGTGAATACCTTAAATAAGGAAACTGTTTCGAAGCTCCTCCCACTAATTAGCTAGATCAACTCCTTTCAATCAGTAAATGCAACTCTAGCCAACAACTTTTAAGATTTCAAGAAAAAAAAAACTTTGCAATAAAGCAGAGTTTAAAATACAACAAACTAATATAATACCAACATCACAAAGTGATGAAATATCCAAACCTTATATATAGAAAATCCAAAAAGCAATGCAAACTGCTGCTGTGGATCGTTAATACAGGATGTGAACTGAGTTTATAAATGAATGAGGAAAGTTACAGATTGTTAATCTTTGTGCTAAACATGAGACACACATTGTCAAAGGCTATCTTTGTGGAAACTCAAAACAGTGTTCTAGAAGCCCTGGATAAATGACTTCTTTCAAACCATTGGACTGCTTTTTAAATGTTGTGATTAGCGGATTGTCCTTAAACAAAACCCATCTGATTTGAGTGAATTAGTGTTGGCAGGATGTGATAAAGGTGTGACACCCATATACCTGTATACATTTTGCTAGCTACATCGAATAAAGAAATAGGTCTGAAGCTCAATAGAAGGCTCAGGTCTTTGCCCAGTTTTATTTTTGGAAGGAGGATGTAATGCTTCTGTGATGAAGGGACAAGTGAGCTCGCACCTGCCACCATGCAGGCTTGCCATAATAAGTCATGAGCTAGAGGGGGAAGTGATTTATAGACCTCCAAGGGAATGGAATCTGCTACTGGAGCTTTACCTGGTGAGTTCCTCATTATCTGTAGGTCAAATTAGTTGTTCCTGCTGATCTGGAATGAGCTTGGGAAATGGGAGTGCTATCAAGTTTTTATTGTGGATGGATTTTATGCAGTCTGCAAAAGTCTGGAGAACCCTGTACGTATCATGGTAATAAGAATTGAACCAACTCATGAAGGTATTAAGAGATAAGACTTTGGTGGAACTACCTGTTTCTCTTGCTAGCTTTGGTCTGTGAGATGTCACTGTCTGCATACACCTTCTTACTAACCTGGAGAATACACAGGGGGAGGCTTCATGGTACTGCAGAAGACGTTTACCCAAGGCCATTTCAGTTTTTATATTTATGACAGATTGAGCTATAGCTTTAAGTTGTTTCACCACTTTAAGATAATCGGGTGCTAGTTGACTCAAGGTTGGTTGCTAGCTGAAGGTATTGTTTCTACAGGTGATTTAACTCTGGATTTAATTTCCTTCATAACCTGAAGCCCAGGATCACAACTGGGCATGTAGAAACCTCTTAAATGTATTCTGTAGAAAATGGGGGTGGTTAAGATTTTTGGTTAGGGAGATCAAAAAA
The DNA here is from genome assembly GCF_019279795.1 of Protopterus annectens. NCBI lineage: Eukaryota > Metazoa > Chordata > Ceratodontiformes > Protopteridae > Protopterus > Protopterus annectens. Next base: position 716,278,169 of record NC_056729.1, read on the forward strand.
ACTCCTGGGAGTACTCTGATGAAATCTGTCTAGACCTTGGTAGGATAGTGTAATATGGAAAAAAATCTTTAAGCTTTGGGAGGGAGTGGAGAATTGTCCAGAAGAATACACTCTAGTTCATCATGGTCTGATTAGGGACAAGTGACCACTGCATATAAAAGAGGGGTATCAAACAGAAAGGTGTCAATATATCACCTATCAATTCTAGCTGACATGGTAAATCATGGAGAGTAATGCATGCATTGCCTAGAGAACAGGGATTCTTGTGTTCCTTTGTCTAAAAGTGACATACTATTACCCAGGTTTTAATAAACTTGGCTGAAGGGGGTTAGGACCAATGGTTTTGTTGCAATACTATCTTGGGGATCCATAACACAATTAGAATTGCTCATTAGAATGAGGGAGACTTTCATGTCATCCTGTATATAATGCAGGAGTTTCCTCACTGATCCTAATTTGAAAGTAGGGTGAATATATAGAAAGATTATTGTGATTATTCTACCTTCCTATGAACCTATGAATCTATGATGGACATTATGATATATTTTCTTTTAGAACTGTCTGCATTAAATCTGTCTGTTATATAAGGGGGTGGAATTAAATAGTATACATACAGATGGGTAAATGTCCATCAGTGACAAATGAGGTTTGGTAAAAAAACAATTTGTCTACGGACATCTTCAGTTGGGGGGGGTTAGATAGAAGTAGTAATAGGTTTAATGAGGGTAGGGGAAGAAGCTATTTGGGAGGGTAGAAAGGGTTAAATAAGAAAGTAGGATGGTTGGGAGGAAATGAGGGTAGGGAGGGGCTTAATACATTTTTGTGAGAGTGTAACTGGGTAAGGAATCACATTTTGTTGTGAACTTGCTACTGCAAGCTTATGTCCGAGATGACCTGTAGGTATTGTGGTGGGCAGGTAGGTCCTGGTTAATGCTAGTATATGTGCAGCAGGTGCTGCTAGGTATTTTTTTTTTGCATGGTAGAATATAGACACAGTGTGCTTAAGGTCTTGAGGTGGTTTAAGGGCTGTGTTTGGTTGTGGGGTCATTAAATTTGCATTTGGCAGTAGTACTGTCATTTTCTAATAATCAACTGGTGAGCAGTGGTCATGTAAAGGGTGCTGTGGTTTGCTGGAGTTTTTTTTTCCTTTTCTTCCTGCTGGTCATTCATGGTGTTGTATGGTCACTGGTGGGAATTTTGTACAATCATGGCTAGATTCCGCTCACTGGAGCTGTCCTGGTGGTTGCATGGTTTTGTAGGTTTTTGTTGGGGGTGCTTGCTGCGCTGGGGTCAAGCATGACATTGTGTGGGTTCATTTGGATTTTTGTGGTGTATGGTTTACAGCTTACTGCAAATGGAGCAAATGTCCAGTTGCTCAAAGTTTTACGTGTGTGTGCGCTAATGTGATGAGGTTCAGTATGAAAGGCAGACATCATACCTTTCAACAGTACAGATTTCACAAAACAGCCAGATTTTGCCTCATATTTTAGTCTGATTTTCATATAACTGTGGTTCTGGCAAATTACAGGTAAAAAATAATTTAAGACAGAAGTGAGGAAATAGCGACAGACATTTTGAGTTTCATCCTTCATACACTGCAGGAAAGTTATGCTAATGCAAAACCTGTTGTTTTACCAACTTTTCAAAGTTGGTAAGAACAATATCTGGGAACTGTGAATGACTGCTTTGTTTTGGGTGACCGAGGTTGAGAGGAATCATTGGTCATATCGGTGTTGGTGGTGCAGTAAAAAGAAAAGGAAAAAAGAAAAGGATTCATTTTCTGGCTGGGAGGTTTTTCAAGGCAGTAGTAGCAGGTGTTGCTAGCAGTGAGATGCCCAGAAGTGAGGGCTGTTGATCACACATGCACAGAGTGTGATCAATGGTTGGTGGGAGAATTGGTAACCGTGTAGAGGAAAGAATTTCCCCGGCTGCATGGTGTACCTTTCAACTGTATTTAATTTTCATAGATGTCCCTGATTTGACATAATATTTTGGCTCTTTTGTTCTCAGCCAGTGCCTTTTGGAGATAATGTGTCAAATTACACTTTACCTAAGATTTATGGCTGCACATACACTGTGGAGATGGTGACTGAACGGGGTGGATTGGTTTGCAATGGGGAAAATGGATGCAGCAATGTGTTTGGATTTCTGTGGGGAGGATTGGTGTAGTGGGAGATTGAGCCTGTGGCAGGAAAAGAAGAAAAAAAATATGAATAAAATAAGGGGAGGATAGAACTCTCCAATCATTGTCTAGATGAGCAAATACCAAGGTAATGGTGGGCTCTGTGGCCAGATGCATTTGTGGGTTTTGCTATTGTTTAGGTCTTTCAAAATGAGAGGGTTTGTGCTTGCTTGCCATTTCTGACCAGTTGGGGTTCAGCTTGCTGTCTGGTGTTGTGTAAGGAATGGAGTCTTAACAGCTTATGATTTCAATAAGGTTTGTTGGCTGTTGGAAGAGCTCTCGGGCTGGGGGAGGGTGTTTGTGGGTAAGAAATAGGCAGCGAGTAATGGCAGTTGGTCATTCATGCACCCCATGAAATGAATAGTTGAAGGATATTTTTGCATACATCCCCACTGTCTCTAATTCACAGCTGCACAGTTGATATAAAGCAGTGTAATTTTTTTATTATTATTATCTCTTGGCACAAGTGATCTACAGGGGGCCATGGATTCCATTTTGAGGCAGCAGATGTGCATGCCTCTTGCCTGTTGGGGGTCTTCATTTGGAGGGTCCATGTTGGTTGATCTGAAAATTTTTTGATGCTTGATTATATTGAGTGTTGTCGATCACACTTGTGTTGGCTGTGCTCAGTGGTGTTTTCCGGTCCAGTTTGTCATTCAGTGTGGTTTAGGTTCATCATTTTATTTTCTGACCAGCTCAGTCTTGGAGAAGGTATGATGCATTTGACACTTGCCACCAAGGCGTATGGTGGATGGAGTGAGTGACAGAGTGGGTGGATGTTGTGACACACAATTAGGCTGGGGACTGGCATGCTGGGTCAGTTGTGGTGGCATTAGTTTTGAATTTGAGTGACTGTTTTTCCAGGCTTGTGTGGCAATGGATGTGTACTTGGCTGTTGTAGGGATGGAGCAGATTTTGAAGATGGTCCAGATTTTGCCTTATGTGTTCATTTGATTCTTATGGATCTGTGGTTGTCTGGCAGCAAACTTGGGGTGCCACTCCCTAGGTGTTGGCATCATGGCTCTCAACTGTACTGATTTTGACAGTGCCATTTTTTCCCTCATGTTTTTGCTCTGTTCCTCATGGTTGTTATGATTTCTTGGAATTCTGTGGCAAATCAGTGAGGAATTAATTCACTGGGTGATGACAAGTTATTTGAGTTTCAGTCTTTGTAGTCTTCAGAGAATGTGTGATGGTGCATGACCTTTTACTCTAGCAATTTTCAGGTTTATAAGAGCAGTATTTAATATATAACGGCAATAGAACTTATATGAATTTCTCTAACATGTAAATCATGTGAGTGTTTCCAGTCTTCCAAGTTTTCCTGACAGATCAGACCATGCGAAGCTGTGGGGTGCATATACTCCTGTCTATCTGAAGAGGATGCAGTCAGTTATTCAGTGATAGACATTATGATATATTTTCTTTTAGAATTGTCTGCATTAAATCTGTCTGTTATATAAGAGGGTAGAATTAAACAGTATACATACAGATGGGTAAATGTCCATCAGTAACAAATGAGGTTTGGTAATTTGTATTTATTTATTATTTATTTATTTACATTTGTTGACTGGGAGTGTCCGACTGGACGTAGGTCCATTTTCAGAGGAGGCTCGAGGAGAAAAGTTCCACAGTTAAAATAAACAGACAGTAGTTACATTGGATTACATAGCAATTAACAATTTGAGTAACATAGCAATTAATTACAAACATCTATAGCTAAACTCACTAAACTAGGTATAAATCCCTACATCACAAGATGGGTTGCCAACTGGCTTACTGACAGAACCCAGACTGTAAAAGTTGCAGACTCCAAATCTGACTTCAAACCAGTGACAAGTGGAGTACCACAGGGTTCAGTTCTGGGACAACTCCTGTTTGGTATCTACTTCTCTGAAGTACAGGCTAACACAGAAAGACTTTGGCTAATAAACTTCGCAGATGACTGCAAACTAGGAGCCATAGTCAAGTCCCCAAATTATGTGGACATCCTGCAGAAGGGCCTCACTGAGACAGATGCCTGGTGTCAGAGCCATGGCCTCAAGTTCAATGCCAAAAAGTGCATTGTCATCCCCTTTGGTAAAAACTCTGTACCCATGAAATACCACACATGTGGCAGTCTACTTAATGCAGAATGTGTGATAAGAGACCTTGGGACCCAGGTGGACAGTAGTCTCTCCTTTGATAATCACATCACCACAGCAGTCAGGAAATCCTACATGGCACACCTCATCACAAAAGGGTACTCATCCAGGAAAAAAGAGGTCATTGTTAGCCCTCTACTCGACTCTCATTAGACTCATTATAGAGTACAATGCCCCTTTTGGAATGTACCACACAAGACATCTGCAGCAGCTATGTCACAAAGAGGATTACTGGCCTCAAACAGATGCCCTACACTGACCATCTCCAAAAACTCCAGCTTTACTCCATAGCATATCGCCTACTCCGAGGTGATCTCTGCCTAACATATAAAGCTATGTCACACCCAGAGCTGTTGAACATGCTACACCTAAAGAAATCAAAATCCCTCCAAGCTACATGTTCTAGGGACCTAAACCTTGTCACTACAATAAACAGGACATGCTGGAGGGATAGATTCCTTTCCTAGAGATTTCCCATACTCTGGAACAAGCTACCCATCTATGTCAAGCAAAGTTCTTCATTAGCACTCTTCAAGAAAAATCTTGATGAGTGAATGGGAAATAGGAAATACACCCCGGGGATCACTTCTGTGGCTCTACTCAACAGGGGCATAGGAAAATAATTTTCTTGGGTGGTGTAAGCCAGGGAACCTTGTTGGCTAGGCTTACTTAGGCCCTTGGACCAATACCCTAGTACCTACCTATGAACCTATGAATATTTTTTAAAATCACACCTGCTACCTCACTACCTATAAGTGAGAAATTACTCATAATGGTAGTTTGGTAGTGTCTGTTTTTAATTATCACAGCTATCCCTTTGCATTTCACTGTTTGCTGCATGGATGTAGCTGTTACATCATACCTGCATGACAAAAGTTTTAAAAGTTCAGTCTGGGATAAGTAGATCTCCTGAAATGCTACAATATCAGGATTATGAAGTCTGACCCATGTATGGACTCTAGCTCACTTAACTAAATGTTAAGGATAAGTAACTTCATCCCAAGATAATAACAGGAAGTATCTATGCCAGCTCGTAAGGGGCCATATCCAAGATAAGTCAACAAAGACTGGTTACTGAAATCGAAAGGAAAAAGATTGGGGCTAACTAAACATCCCCAGCAGTGAGCCATGCCATTAATAATGTGTGTAAAGAGACCAAGTAATGCATGCATATCTACAGACACAGAACTAATAATAAACATTTAGTTTAATACTATAACTATTTACAGAAAACAACTGTCTTCCAAGGTAAGGAGGTACCAACAACCTGTCGCCACACCACTATATCCAGTTTTTTAATTTCTCCAAATCTTTTGGGTTTCTAATACCATGATGAGAATGGACCCCATTCCTAAGTCAAGGTACGATTAAAGTTAATGAAATTAGTATTGTTTCAGTCTTTGATGTTAGCCAGAAGGGGTCTTCACAGCACCTGCAATGTGCCCAGTAATGAGTCCTACTGGAATTCGTACGGTGTTACATATATTGGTAACATATCTAAATATGATTGTAGATTCTTTTTTATAAGACCCATTGCTCCTACTACTATTGGAACTGTCTGGATATTTTTCTTCTACATTGCTCTCATTTCCGACTGCAAATCCTGATATTTTATGACTTTCTGTCTTTCTGTATGCAAAACACTTTAGTCAGTGGATGTAGTGATTTCAATGATCAATGCTATGTTTATCTTCTTTTCATGGACCAGTATATCCAGTTTTCTAGCATCTATCTTTTGAACTGTTGGTAATGGGTGATTCCATGTGATGCAGACTTCATCATTTTCTGTGATGCTTTATGGTTCATGTTTCCAGTGTTTTTCAGCCACTTCAGTACCATGATGTTTGCACAGTTCCTAATGCAACAGTCTTGCCACATTATTATGCCTTTCAGTAAACAGTCCTTCTGCCATTACTATGTCACAACCAGCAATGAAGTGTTTTACAAAACCTACACTTGTCTGTTTCTCCCACATATTCATTGGACTTTGTAAACCAACATGTAAGTAGCCCACTATCTAGGGCTGCCATTATTAAAACATTTCTTCTTTTGGTTTGAATTCACCTCTGCTTAACCATTATTACATTCGATCCTGATCAACATGAGGTTATTCCAGAAGTTTGCTATACTTGCAACTATATTTATGCATTTTCCACATTGTTTGCCTTCTCATCTGGTCCTTCACCTTATATTCGTTCTTTTGTTTTTTGGAACATTCATTTGCTGCCTGATTTTTACTTACTTCTGGTTTGATTTCCATTCCTGCTTGATACAGATATACTTCTGCTAGACTAAGCAGAGAAGTCATCTTAGATTTATTTGCCTCATGTTTCAAAACTTTCACTGCATTTGGGTCTTGTGAGGTCAGCAGATATGTGTGCAGTCCCACAATAGCAGACCTATGCATGTAAACCATTTCAAGGAGGGCCATACCTCCTTCAGAATGGGGATTATATAATCTTGGTATACACTCATTTTTATACATCATTTGGTGAGCATGAAGCATCCTTCTTGTTTTCCTGTCTAATCTATCTAACACGTTTTGGGGCCAGTCAATCACTCCAAAACTGTAAGTTAGGACAGGAAGAGCAAATTGGTTTATAGCCTGAATTTTGTTCCTAGACGCCAACGCTGTTTTCAGGATTAATTTAAGTCTTCTAAAGTACTCCTTACTAAGTTTTATTTGTATTTGTTCATGTTTTATTGTTGATACTTCATCAATTCCCAAATATTTATACACTCCCTCTTGGTCAAGTTGTTTTATATCACATTCTTGTCCCAAACTGATGTTTTCTTGGTGCTGCAGTTTTCCTGCTTTAAAGGTTGCTTTTGCACATTTATCAAGACCAAATGTTTATTTATTTATTTATTATTTAACATTTGTTGACCGGGAATGTCCGACTAGGTTCCACAGAGCCTGTTTTCAGCGGAGGCCCGGGGAGAAATGCTCCAGAAATGACATTCTTATATTATCTGAAAAAGTTTTGACAACTTGCAGTTGTGCTTTCAGTTCCTCATCTGATGAGTTATCATCTTAAATCATCAACAAAGAGAAGATGAGAAGTCTTTGCACTTTGTTGTTTTCTAGACGGCAAATTATAACCATGGCCTAAGATGTTAAGTAGACAGCTTAATGGGTTAAGGGCAAGACAGAGTAGCAGTGATGACAGAGGGTCACTCTGGAATATCCCCCCTTTGAATTTTTATCCCTGAAATAATAATTTGTCCTTTGTCATGGCCTAATTGCAAAGTTGTCTGCCACTGTTTCATGGTCACTGTAATGTAATTGATCACTGTAGGGTGTGTAAGCACTCTTTTATCCATGAATGTGGGATACTATCAAATGCTTTTTTGTACTCAATCCATGCCATACATAGATTTTTCTCCTTTTTAGAGTTTTCCATTATGACTTTATTTAACAGTAAATAATCATTTGTTCCATATGATTTTCTTTTATTGTCCTTTTGTTCTATTGTCATAATTGAGTTTTCTTCTAAATGACTATAACCTCTGTCAGCATGACATTAATTCCAGTGAATAGTTTATAGGTCGTCGAAGGCAAGTTGTTAGTCTATAATTTTTAGGGTAGCTTGCAGGTTCACCCTTAAGTAGGAGTATTGTTTTTCCTGTTGCTAGCCAGGTTGGTGTCAGTTCCAGCATAGTGGAAGAGGAGATGCATTGCTAGGGTAAGATGAAGCAGCAATTGATTGTCTGTGAGTACCAGGGCAAAATTTCTCACACTATGAGAATTGTGCTGATTAAGGTTCTGATTCATGCCTGCCACATTCACAGATTTGAATGTGAGCTATGGAAATTAGATTACATGTCCAAAGTGTATCATTTAGTTTAATGTAACAGCCAGATCCAAGTATTTTATAGTCAGAATGTAAATAAGACATGGACGAAAAATGAAAGTTTATGAAATAATTTGTTTCACTCCGGTGTCTAGGTCTGTGGAAGTTGGCTTATGCCATTTTGGATCTGGCGATGTCTAGGCCAGTTGTTCCCCTTGTTTTCTTAATATTGATTGGAATCCAGCCCATGGCATCTGGGATTGCAATACCTCCTTTGTCATTTAATCATTGAATCACCCCCTCCACGATTGAAAAAATATGTGGACCATCAGGAAGCATAACACAGAGGCATGCAGGATAAAGCAGAGTGGATTTAAATCCTTTAGACTTCAAAAAGCAGAGAAGCAGGAGCCAAACCATTATGTGTCATCACTAGATTTGAGTAATCATTATCAAGATGAATCTTCTGCCCAAAATATGTGATTTTTTACCATGCCACTTGTAGCACCATTTCTTTTTGTTAGTAGGATAGGAACTTAATTATAACTGGTCTTGAGGGTTACTTGATTGTGGATGAGGTATCAGTGACCCATGGGTCAACTCTATAAGTAATTTAAGTGTAGGTTCCATACCTAACATTGTTGGCTGCCAAGACTGCAGAAATTTAATCATATTGTTCAAACCCTCATGGTGTCCTAAGATTCTAAGATTATTTTCCTGATTCCTGTTTTCAAGATCATCCAGGTTATCATGGAGATTTTGGGTAAAACCTAGTAAAAAAGACATCCAGTGGTCCATCTCATCATGCAGAAAGGACTTGCGTAGATTGATCTACATTTTCCAGATAATCAATGACTCCTATGACCATGACTTTTATTTCCTAAACCTGCTGCTGGAGTGCTAATTGGAAGCCACCCATCCAGAATTTTTGCTGGTTAATTGACACTGTCTGCAAAGCAATCACAGAAGCAGGAACATCTGTGGGTTAATTACCCTCTTACTCGGCCCCTACAGCATCTGTAAATTGAAGAGGATGGGCTAGCATGTTCACCATGCTTGGATTAGCAGAGTCTCCAGGTATAAGTATGAGAGGTATATTTCCAGATTTACCTTTGTCTTCTTTGTTGGGGGCATGAATGCAATGTAAGATAGCTTGTAGGTAATATGTTAAAGGGGGAGATCAATTACTGAAATATCTACAGAATAGTTAAATGAGTTACCATTGCTCAAGATATTTCTGCTCACATACTTGGGACCTGAACCAGAAGCCCCACATTCCTTTTTTAAGGTTAACTAAATCTACATTTTTTAAATGGGTCACACTGAAACCACAGAATAGATTGGGCAGCAGAAGCAGTTTGCTAATGTGGTCCTAATGGCTGGGGATAGGCACTCATTTATTCTGAAGGTTGAGCTGATTACCTTCCTTATATATTTTGCTATTGATAGTAAACACCACATATTTGTATAGATGAACCATTTATAATACACCTGAGTTTACTGTAATTGCTTGGATTTTTTGTGCTTTTTTGTTGAAACTTGATGGACAAAAAGCATAACTTTTGTTTTCTTTACATTTCGTTTTAGGTTACTCAGTTAGCCAGGAAAGTAGGGAACTGATTGATGACTGTCTTTATTTAACTCATTAAAGCTGAGTGCGCTTCCAGGTATTTCTGCAGTTACCTCCTACTGACACCTCTAGGTGTCAAATATTGCTTGTTCATATTTGCCTTAATAATTCCAAAACTATGCTACATATAAGGTATCAGTAGATCTCATCTTAAAGTATACATGATGACAAACAAGACTATATTAAGATTTGACCTCTCTCTAATGCAGCTGAAGAGATATTCCCCCGGATTCACTAATCCTCCGTGTAAGACTTAATAAGTCTTACTCAGAGGCTGCAGTTGAATGGTTTGATGTCAGCATGCCATGAATATTCATGAGGGCACGCTGACTCAACCGTAACTCTTACATGGACTGAGTAGGAAAGCAGGGGGTGTGTCCGACTGCCGAGCAGTCTAAATGTGCATGCCCCTGCAAGGTTTTAAAAAGCATAATGTCAACACACAACAGCGAGTTCACTCAAATGTAGTTGCACCCAACACCACACTCCCTGACACTGTAAACCCCCATCACACTTATATAAAGTAAATCATTATATATATTTTTTTAAATCCACGATATAGCTGCCCGTATTTGCGTGTGTGTGCGCGGGTGTGCCCATTGCTTAGCTAGAGTTAACAATTCTGACATGGAAGGGCATAAGAAAGAATGTTTATGCAAATAATATCAAATTGCAATAGCGTAATGGTAGAGCGTATGCATAAGAAAAGGCATCCATGGTTTGAGTCCCACCACTCCCCTTCTTATTTATGTTTTAAATCAGTATTTGAAATAACACCAGACATATATGATTAAAATTTTATTAAAAGCAGTGACATGGCCAATGTATCAGTGAAAAACTAAATATTTTTAAAGGACCCAGATATATAATAGCCTGCTGTTAAGCAATGCTTTACACAGCTAAACACAGGTGCCCATAGTTTAATAGCACTTTACCCAGCTAAACAGAGGTGCCCATAGTGAAATAGTGCTTTACCCAGCTAAACAGAGTTGCCCATAGTTTAATAGCACTTTACCCAGCTAAACAGAGTTGCCCATAGTTTAATAGCACTTTACCTAGCTAAACAGAGTTGCCCATAGTTTAATAGCGCTTTACCCAGCACAATAGAGTTGCCCAAAGGTTAAAAGCGCTTTACCCAGTGCAATGTGTATGTGCGGATGTGCGGGCCGCGCCAACCAGGGCACCGTAGGGCACCGTGGAGCAACGTAGAGCTAAGTTGCTTAAAAGCAGCCACACTCCCTAGCCTGTCTAGACAGTATTAAAATAAAAGAATGACAAGGTTCGAACCCAGAACCCTGTGCATCATCATCAAAGTACAGAACCTCTAAGCCATGACAACATAGTGGAAGCAGCCACTATTAACAGTCATATACTTACGAATGGTAGTTTAACCATTACTAAGCAGGTCTGCAGTCAGCCGAGAATTTTACAAAACGGCCAATCACAAAAAAGTGCAGGAAATGTGGCATATTTAAGCTCCATAGGCGGGAATACTTGCCATAACTGATTGTAGCTCACATTTGCAGTCAGAATGGCAGGTGCAGGAGAAGGTTCATGCTTCCGAGCGCAACGTTGGGGCATCGAGGAGTCCAAATACATGGTTTGGCTCCTTGTCAACCATCACGAGTCAAGACTCCTGCAGGGCCAGTTCCAAGAGACGGAGTACAAGGCAGAGGCTTGGAACCGGTTAGCTCGTGACCTCACCAGTGCCACAGGCATTCCTTGGACTGGTGAGCAGGTCCGTCACCACCATGCAGACCTGAAGAGATGAAAGCAGGACCACCTGAACCAGTGGATACAGGAGGCCCATGGGATGCAGAATGCCCCACAACTGAGTATGTAGCCATGGAATGCAGTATGTAAGAAGTGATAATGGAGTATGTATAATGGATAGGTATGTCTCAATATCCCTTCATTTACTATACAGCTGCAGGTGACCGTGCTACGAATCAGCAAGCCTATGCTGATAGGCTGCTAAGGCTGCACCACCAGGCAGGTTAGTGATTATTCTGCATATATTGTTATATAAAATATGGGAGAGAACATGAAAGAAAGTGTTGTAGTCCAATAAAACAGCCATAGAATTGCCTGAATAAGTCCTCTGCATTTACTGTCAGATAAAAATGTCAGGGAGGCAGAAAAAGAGTGTAGTAACCCATTAATAAAGGTAACATATGTCTGGAATAATATCTCTGCAGGCACTGTTATATAACATAAGTGAGTGACCCTGAAAAAAGATTGTTCTGACCTATTAATAAAGGTATAATATGTCTTGAACATGTCTGCCATAAACACTGTTAAAACAAATAAAGGAGTGAGCCTGTGAAAAAGTGTGCAATGTCATTAATAAAGGTCTAAAACCCAGAGTGTGTCTGTGTCACAGAGTCTGAAATGTTGTTGTACCTTTGCATTATACAAACAGTACTGTTTGAAAATGTGCTGGCAACCCAGAGTTATGCAGTCCCATATAAAGTGGGTGATGGACGTGCTAGTAGCTGTGAAACATACATACAGTCCACAATAGTCAGTTACTGGCTGGCATGAATAAGTAAACCTGGCACACATGTAGCATGTAATTATTCACCAGAAATGTGAGTGTGTGTCAAGAAATGCAGGATTCTGTACAAATCGAAGTGAAAATGTCATGTGAAAACATCCCAGATATGTGGATAAAGAAATATAAATGCAACAAGAAATATGTAGCAGTAACATCTGCATCCTGGACAGTTAGTATGTCAGATATAGGTCAGGCATATATTGAACTAGCCAAACCCATGACACAACCTAATGTATGGTGGCAAGTGTAATAATACAGGTAGGGGATATACACTTGCAGTCACTGGGAATGTAGTGTAGACTAAAAGGTCATTATAAGATGTTAACCGAGGTTTTTTCTACACCCTACTGTATGTGCATAAACTATGCAATTCCATACCTCAATGGGTATGTGTAACCTTAAATATTTGTTGGGACATATGTCCTATTGTTTTATAAATATTTGCATTGATGTTGATGCATGTGCCCTGTTCAAACACCACGTTCATGGTGGCCTGTTGCTACCAAACATCCCTGCATGCTGTTGGAATATCCACTGTCGTTCAATATATGCATGTGCTATGCTTGCTGTTCAACTGTTGGAACCTTGGTGTGTTGGGTTAATGGGAATATTACTGCATGCTGTTACAACTAATCTGGAATGCTGTTGTTTATGTTGTAATTAAACACACCTAATCACAGAACATATGGGAAGGCTGGTCCCAGCGGACCCACCTGTCCCTCCTCAGTTGGCGAGTGCACCTGGCACCAGCGGCTTTGGTGCCCAGCCCGGACTCCCCTCCTCCACTGGTCCTGTGCCACCTTGGGGTGGAAGCGCTGCAGGGGATGGGGCTCGTCCCCCCCGTGCAAGCATGGGTGGAGGAGGGCCACCTGTCACCCATGCTAGGGTCCGGGCTGTGGTGCGTAGGGAGATCCAGTTCAGTTGCTGATCCCCTACGCCAGCTTGAGGCGACAGTGGTGCGTCTCTCGGGTGAGCCTGCCCATCCTACACAGCCCTCAGCACAGCCATCCTCGGGGCTGTGAAGGTGCAGTGGTAACTGCCCATGGGTGGGGATCTCAGTTCCACTGTTACCATCTGTGGGCTCATTGGCTTGCGATTTCCAAACATCCTTCCCCGTCAATTGTGTTCACCCACCCATGTGTCAATGTGTCAAACTCCGCCCCTGTATGCATCTTGTTTGTCTTGTCTGTTTACCTCCCCAACCTACCTCCCCAAATATACCTACTTCCTCTACCTCACATTCCACTCTCGCCTGAAAAAAAAATTAAAAAAAAGGGCAATCTGTTCCCAAAAAAACTACGCCCCATACATAGCTGCCCAATTCGCACACATGTCTGCTGGACATGTAAACTGATAATTCTAATTGGCAGTACAACATATTTTGTTGTCCTCACTCCTCTCTCAGGGGTGGAAGGTTTCAAATTTCACACCAAATTTCAAACATATGCACAGCTGTTGCTGGTAAAGAAATGGGCAGCTATGGACCTTCCCTACACCCATCCTGCACATCCCGAGCTGTTTTCCCTACTGTCTTTCCCTCTTTGTGCCCCCTTTTTCACCACTTTCCTATTTTCCCATTTTCGTTTCTTTAAAAGAAATTAGCGCGGGGGTTAGCGGGAGTAAGCACTTTTAAGCAGTAGTTAGCGGGGGTGCTTGAGTGTGAGCTTGTGTGCGCTTAGCTAAGCATTGCTAAGCATCGGGCAAACCCACTTACAACTGCTTAAAAGTGCCTTAGTCACTCTGTATGACAAGGCCCTTGTACTGCTCAGCAGCAAAATAAAATACCCTTGGCAGTCTCGAACCCGGGACCTTGGACTCACCAGTCTGCATGAAGTACCACTACACCTCAGCAGATATACAATAACTTAGTGCTGAAAGCAATATATCATGCATTACCATGAGTGAATGTAAAGGGAAAATAGGAATGGCATAACACAAATCTTGTTCTGTGGGCCTTAACCAGCAGGTGTTGTGGAATTGCATGACATGACTGTGAAAAGAGAATCAGCCATGCTAGTAGGGAATAATGTTACAGTAGCACCTTACAAACCCCACACAGTATCAGAGCAGGATAAACACTGGCATATTTGCATAGGTCACAGGCCAGACCTCCCAACAGTGACTACTCTACAGTGATGACCCTGATTTGTAAACAAATGTTAGCTGTGCCCCTCTGACTCCCTGTGAAATGTACTAACAGTAGGCAGAAAGGTGGGGAATCTCACTTAATGACAAATGTCAATAAATGAGAGTAGACAGTGCTTGCACATCAGAAAATGTGTAGTAATACATATGCCCTGAATCCCCCAAAGTCTGAACTGAAAAATGTCTGAAATATATCACAGGTGTATCCCACTTATATGTACCTTTCCCTGAGGCTGTTCAAATATATATGTGAGAGTATCTGAGGCCTGGAAGAGTCAGAAACACACAGGCATATCAGCTTGTCTGCTGTTACACACTCTGCAAATAGCTGTAGAATGAATCCCACAAGCATGCCCTTATGTAGAAGTACAACACAGAAATATCAAAGGATGTAGCCATGTACTGCTAGCAACCACCTGTGACAATGCCATTGTTCAGGTGCTGAAAAGACTGCTGTGGTGCACAGTCAAAGAATACTAAGCTGACCTCTGTCTACCATCTGGATATGTCCACAGGTGGGAGCTACTCAGACAGACTACTAGCCTTTATAGACTTGAAGGTACACAGCAACTCTGCATGTATAGTAAGATAAATATCACACGATAATTAATAATGCATTCTGCACTTCTGCACCCCTACCCAAAGGTACTATATACCCTTGTAGTCAGGCACAACCAAGGGTGTAGGTAGGCATACACAGTAGTGAAATATGTCCAGTTGTCCTGAGCAAACTGTGCTAATGTCAACACAAACAAACCACAAACTGTTCAGAAGTGAGTAACGTACTAATGACAGTGTAGCAGGTCACAAACAGTGCATGTGCCTGATATTCATAATTGGTAGTACAACACACTTATTTGTCCTCACCCCTCTCTCAGGGGTGGAAGGTTTCAAATATCCCTCCTAATGTATTGCATATGCACAGCTGTTGCTGGTAAAGAAATGGGCAGCTATGGACCCTCTCCACACCCATCCTATACATCCCGAGCTGGTTTCCCTACTGTCTTCCCCTCTTTGTGCACCCTTTATCACCACATTCCTATCTCCTCATTTACTTTTCTGTCAAAGAAATGAGCGCAGGGGTTAGTGGGAGTGAGCACTTGTAAACAGTAGTAAGCGGGTTTGCACCAGTGTGCGCATGTGTGCGCTTAGCTTAGCATTGCTAAGATATGATAAGCTAAGCCAAGCTTGACTTAGTATTGCTAAAATAAAATAAGCTAAGCTAAGCTTAGCTTAGCATCGCTAAGCACCGTGCAAACCCACGCAAACCCGCTTACAACTGCTTAAAAGTGCCTTAGTCACTCTGCATGACAAGGTCCTTGTACTGATCAGCAGCAAAATAAAAGACCTTGTCAGTCTTGAACCCGGGACCTTGGACTCACCAGTCGGCATGAAGTACCACTACACCACAGCAGATATACAATAACTTGGTGCTGAAAGAAATATAACATACATTACAATGAGTGAATGTAAAGGGAAAATAGGAAAGCCATAGGAATACATTGCAATAACTACTGTTGTATGCCAGTTAATTCTCTAATTCGAAAAGAAAGTACATACTCCCATGTATCCAGTGTTAGCATTAGGAGGTGTGTGTAAACCTACACACTGAGAAGAGTGTACTGGAAGAAGCAACAGTCAGGTTTCAGTACAACATGCATTTCACTGGCTACAACCCAGCTTCAGATATGAGACATATACCAACCTTCTGACTGAGACAACAGTGTCCACAGCAAACAAGCATGGTCCCCACCTTGCAAAACTGAAAGGGCTACACCTACCTAACCTATCATTTTATAGCAGTGTCCTGAAATCACGGTCTTCTTCTTTTGGCTTTCCCCAGTTAGGGGTCGCCACAGCAGATCACCTGTCTGCTCATGATTGGCAGTAGAGTTTTACAGTGTTGAGTTGCCAGCCAAACACCCAACCTTCTACTGAAGGCATACACTCACACCTAGGGCCAATTTAGAGTATCCAATCCACCTACAGCATGTCTTTGGGAGGAAACCAGAGCACCCAGAGGAAACCCATGCGACCACAGGGAGGACATGCAGACTCTGCACAGAAGGCACCCCAGCCAAGGATCAAACCAGAAAACCTCTTGCTGTGAGGTGGCAACGCTAACCGCTGCACCACCACGGCCACCAGTGCTCTGAAATCACAGTGAGAACTGCAATTGCCACACAGCAGGCTGCATGCAATTACTAAATGGTGGGCACCAATTGGTGCAGAGGCCATCACATGCACATGTGCAGATACCTAGAATAGCAGCCTGTATCTGCTGTCCACACATGCAATAATATCATTGCAACAACTGGGAGAGAGAGAGAGAGCATGAGTGAGAGAGACAGACAGAGACAGACAGACACAAACAGGCAGAAGGAGACAGACACTGAAAACAAACAGCAACACACAGAGGAAACAAAACCAAAAAAAAAATAAAAAAAAATAAAAAATAAAAAAAAACAACATCTACAACAGACGGAGGTGAGGAATACAAAGGTAAGGTATGTAACAGATATATATTTGGTGACATCCAAAAGATGTGTCTGAAAGGTACTCTACATACTGTGAATCATCCATATGTGGCAGCAGTCTGTATCTATATGTACATGCACATTTGCATAGAGCAAGGGACATACTGCAACTGTTAGTGAAGGCTGGACATAAGTATGTTGTTGAAGGCTGCTATGTGCACATATGTATGTAGGTTGTAGTGTGTGGCATTGCAGAAAGCAAGCAGTGCCAGTATATGTCATGTGGTGTTAAATGCTGTGGGACTGAGCTACAGGCAGTGAGGCCTGCAACAGCTATACGGCCTGAGGACAGCAGAATGCATTCTGCACAACATTGTGCAATAGTATTACATAACCATATGTCTCACAACTGTTGCATAATTGACATCCCCACCATGAAAGGTGGGCAGTATATGCGCCTATATGTGCAGCTATATGTACAGCAATGGATGTTTACATGTATGTGTATATATACATGTATATATACATATATATGTGTGTATAGATATATAGATATATATAGGGATATATTTAGATATATATGGATATATATGGCTAAATATAGATATATATTGATATATATGGATATATATAGATATATATAGATATATATGGATATATATGGATATATGTAGATAAACATATAGCTATATATAGATATGTATGGATATGTATGGATATGTATGAATATGTATAGATATGTATAGATATGGATAGATATGCATAGATATGGATAGATATGGATAGATATGTATAGATATGGATAGATATGGATAGATACGGATAGATATGGATCGATATGTATGTATATATATATATATATATATATATATATATATATATATATATCTATAAGAGAGAGTGAGGGAGACATGGGGTCATATGTACTGCAATAGGTGCCTGTTGTCCAAAGCATGGACTGAACACCAGTGTTGATACCACAGTGCCATACCCCATTCCAAAACACCTTACGTAGTAACTGCCACATAGGTGGTAGCTTGCCTAACACTGATGGTGTCAGAGGGGTACACTGGACACAGGTGGACAGTAGGCTCCCCTTTGATAATCACAGTGATAACAGTAGTAATGTAATCTGTCTACGTGGTACGTGTCATCACAAAAGGTGTGTCATCTAGGGAAATATAGGTCAGTGTTCCCCTCTACTCATCACAATGCCCCATGTGGTATGTACCTCACATGACAACTACAGCAAGTGGAAAGGCAACAGACATACCTAACAAAGAGTAATACTGCCCTCAAACACATGCCCTATGCAGACTGACTCACAAACCACAGCTAGAGTGCGTTGTATACCGCCACCCAGAGGTTACCGCTGCCGGACATACAGAGGTATGTCACACCCATAGCAGTTGGCCAACCACCATGACAACACCTCACAATCCCTCCGGGCTACATGACCTAGGACCCTAATCCTTGTCTCCTCACTAAACAGCACATGCTGGAGGTACAGGTTCCTATCCACAAATATGCCATACTCTGGACTAAACCACCCAGCATGAACAAACAAGGCTCCTCATTAGCAGATGTCATACACACACCTGATGATTGTTTTGGAGATAGGTAATATGCCCTGGGAGTCACCTCTGTGTATCTGGTGACAGGAGCAAGTGAAATCACATTACATGTGTGTCAAAGGCCATGGTAGCATATGGCTTGGCTGCTCTAGGCCCTAGGGCCAATAGTGTATTACCTACCTATGACACAATGCACACACACATGTACTCAGTGCAATACATGTTATGTGATGTGGAATGAGTGTGACAGTGACTGTGTGCAAGATTTGTAAAGGTGTGACTGCTTAGTGTGAGGTTGTGTCTGTCATGGTAGTTTGTGTCCTAGGTATGAGGCCGGAGAAAGATGTGTCAGTTATTGGGATGCAGACATAGTAGGATGGCATATGTTGTGACGTAGTTCCTTGTGTACGACTGTGTTGTCCCAATGTAGGCTGAAGCAATACATGTATGCTCAGTAAGTGGTACTGCTGGTGACTCCAGCTCACATATGAACTGTTGTACTACCTGAAGCTGTAGGCCTAAACAGCACAGTATGGTGTATGTTCACAGTCCCTGGTAACACTGTCTTGTGTGTTTCCTGTAGTCTGCACAGATTACATACCACAGGCATAGGTATCTGTAAGTAGGGGCACACAGTGCTATAAGGTACACAGGTAATGCTCATCTGTGTCGGCATACATCTGTGTGTTGTATGTATATCCGATGTGTGTTTAATGATGCCTGTACCATGCCCTCAATGACATGTGTGTTACAGGGTATGTGTGTGTACCTAGCAACATGTATACTCTGTTACAGCAGTATGCCAGCTATATTAACAACTGGGCACATATGTTAGGTAGGGGTATGGCATCAAAGACTAGGGTGGTTTACCGGTAATACTGTTAATGTACATGACATTCATTGCATTGGATGACATATTTCTTCATGCATTAGCTTGATGTATACCCCCGGGGCGAGGTTGTGCATTGTATCCCAAACAGTGTGCCGACTACTGGTGTATACTGGTGTGCTATATGGAGTGTTGCAGGCACTGTCAGCCGGTTGTGGGCTGAGCACTGATATGTGGTATTGAATGTGTGTATCCTCTGATAGACAGATAGATGCTATATATGGCAGTTAAGTGATATCTGTACTTCATAATGTTAAGTGTGCCACATGACATGCTCACACATATCGTTTAATTGACTTCCAGGGTTATGGCTCATCAACGTAATCCATCGTATTCAGCTGTGGAGGAGCAGGAAATTCTGAACAGCCTGGTGCAGCACTATAACCTGCTTTTTTCCAGGGCCAACCTGTGCCAGCATGACCGTACTGCACTGTGGCAAGACCTTGTTCGCCAGGTAAATGACATAGGCATGCATAACCGGACATATGAGCAGGTACGCCATCACTGCAGTGATTTAATTAGACATGTCCAGTGGCGTGCGTCTGATATCCACAGACAACAGCTTGCCACAGGTGGTGTGGTGGCCATACATCTCCCCCTCACCAGAGTGGAGGAGCTGCTCCTAAGCGTGGTGGCTCCTGGCCTACAGCAGCAACAGCGTCACACATGTGTCATCATTGAGGCCGGAGCTACCCAGCAGGATGACATGGATTGTGCAGGTAATACGCCCTAGCTGTAGACTACTGTTACCTGTATTGTTAGAATATGCATATGTGAGATGTGTAGTGTGTGTTTAGCAGTTGTGCTGCCTAACGTGTGCAATACCGATATTTGGAATAGTATCCGTACACCTGTGACTGTTGACTGTTGTTCCACTGTCGTTTAGCACACTCACAGTAGCAATGCCACAGTTGTGGCCACTGACAAACTGTGTCATATTCTTCTAGGTCCCTCTGGTGTGACAGCAGGGCAGATAATACATGCTGGTGAGTGTGTTAACACTTTAATATTGGTAATGAAATGTGCATGTCATAGGTGAGGTGTAGGCCATGTACACGTAACACACCTACGCATAATGCATACTGTGCATGTTTGCTGTGAGACATCAATCATCTCAGTAAAGTCAGTAGCTGCCTCAATCACATGCAATGCACAGTGCAGCAGACACAATTGTGGCAACACTGTACTGCACATTGGATATGCATAGTTGCTACAGCTGTACACAACAGAACACGTTTACCATACTCAGTACACAAAAACATGCTACATTTGGCATTACCACACACCCGCTGTAAGGTCACACTCCAGTATTCCATATGTCATGCACACACACATGATGTACCTCAGGGGTAGAGGCCTATCATGGGGCTGTGCAACACTTTGCAACACATAACACAGTCATGTTAGGCAATGCTCCCTATTGGGCACCTCGCACACCCATGTACAAGGTGGCTGTGTAATTGTGAACGTAGCCACGGCACTGCAGTTCAGGTACAGCATGCTAGGCAGTGGTCTTGCACACATTAGTAGCTGTGAGTGACCACAAGATGCATGTTGATGATGGCACAGGGTACTACACCCCATCCAGTTACAGTAACCACAGTACTACTCATAGCAGTCATTGCTTTGCAACTCAGTGTTGTGTGTGTGCAAACATATGCACCTATACACAATATGCATAGCATGTTGTCTGTGTGCTTACATATGCCAGTATACACAATATGCACCGCAGTCACCATCCACACAAAGTGTCACATATATGTCCTGGAATGCTAGTGGGTATATAGGTCACTTGACACACATTGGGTATGTGTGGTGTTTAATGTTGCAGTCATGTAGCATGCCATGCCATGTCTGGCACCCACATATCTGCAATTTGTCCCACACTCACCATAACTACTGTACACTGGCCATGTCAAGCATTGGGATTACTTCACATCAACATGCACTGCACATCCCTTGTGTGTACATAGCATGAATGTGCTACACCCGTTCCCACTATTATCTGCTATGGACACAGACGCTGCACTCAGACATGGATATCTATGTGTCACACAGATAACACATGCAGCCATGGCATGTATACTTGTGAGTGATGGTGCACAGGGCATTGCAGAGCTGATAATACCTGCACAGCAATGTTGTGTCCATGTACACAGTGTGTTCCAGGGTGTAGCCAATCACTGAACAACTATACAGTTGCATCAAAGCCATGTATACTGCCATTTAATAGGGGAGTCTACACTTGCACTGCATGGTCTTGTGCAACACATATTCTGCATGCTGACACGTGTGTGGTAACTGTCTACCTTGTGATAATGACACCCACCTTCACCCACTATAGAGTATGTGTTGGATTGCTGGTATGTGTGTGTATGTGCTGTAGTGAGGTGTGTATTAGTGTTCATGTGTGCATGTGTGCATGTTTTCATGTGTGCCTGTGTTCATGTGTGCATGTGTCCATGTGTGCATGTGTGCATGTGTTCATGTGTTCATGTCTTCATGTGTGCTTGTGTGCATGTGTTCATGTCTTCATGTGTGCATGTGTGCATGTACAGACCATAAAGTGTGTTTCCTGTCTTCTTCTCACAGGTGCTGAGTTATGGGTTGGTGAAAGCAGCAGGCAACCTGAAGCCACTGCCATGAATAGTGGTGATGATGACACATGTATTTTGGCACAGCAAGATTTGACAGGGTCTGTCGTTGGTCCACCAATCGACAGTACACAGCGTTCAACCCCATCTATGCGCACACTCATACCACCAATGGCCATAGGTGAGGGACAGCATACAGTTGGCATTGACCAGGAGAGTGTGGTACCCATGGCACTTGCATCCCCTCAGAGCAGCCATAGCCGTAGAACCAGAATGGTACCACATAGGCAGAGGTCCAGGGGTTCTTGGGGGAGCACCACTGGTCGTATTGCCCCTGACAGGCGTGCCCTCACAGGTCTTACGATGACCAGTATGTTCCGGGCTGTAATGCAGGCTTAGGCACGTATGGAATGGTACACCAGGCAGGGACGTAGGGCGCAGAGGGCACATTACAACGCTATCAATGACAGCATCCATGACCTTGCCGGTGCCATCCGGACTTACACCGAGGTCATTGATAGATGTTGGGGGGAGACATTAGATGCCCTACACACCATGTCTTCCATGAGCCAGGACCGTGTGGGATGGTTGCGACGTCGAAGCAGATGCATGCCAGCAACAGCAACAGCTGGCAGTGGTCACGGATGGCCCACAGGTCACAGCCAGTCCCGTAGTGGCAGTACCAGCCCCAGCAATGCTGGGGCTGACCTGTCCATTGACTGTCCCAGTAGACCATGTGCACGTGGGTCTGGCCAGTCCCAGCAGGGACATGGGTCCAGTCGTGATACCTCTGCCTCTGATGACAGTACCCAGCCAGGGTTGGTACCCGATACTGTCCGTAGCACCCCTGCCAGGCACAGGTACTGTGTCCGTGGCCGGAGACAGTGATTTGTACAGCCTAGCAGGTACAGTCTGTGGCTGTCCCACAAACTACCGTATATGGCAGCCACATGGAGGAGCTGTGTGCATGCAGACACACACACATTAACCAAACAACTAGGGCTCACACATACACACACACACACTACATCAACATTGGCCCATGCTGTACTGTTGTCCCTCACACACACACACACACACACACACACACACACACACACACACACACACACACACACACACACACATGTCGATTGGATGGGTCAATGTCAGGCTCTGGCAAACAACAAAACGCCCTGTGCATATGATGATACCTGTGTCGCCTCCTGTCATCTGCATCATTGATGGAGGGGCAGGCTAACATGGTGCTGATGCACAGGGTGACACTATAGCAGTGTAGCAATAATAGCAAGTTGTCAACAAGGAAGTGTAATGACATCCTTGTAGGTATATCTGAGCAGACATTATGCATCAAAGCTCTGATTGTCAATGTAGCATTGTTTACACCACTGTTAGGTCTGAGTATGTATTGTCCACCCATGTGCCACTTGGCTGAAGTGTAATGTGTTGACAGCATGTGTTAGTGAGTGGACAGTACATGTGTGATGTGTGCAGTACAGATTAGCAAGTGTACATTTGTGAACATGATGGGTGCGCACTGTCTGGATGTACATGCATAGTGAACACATGGGATGTGTGGCATACCCTGTCGTACACATTGTTAACATCTCATAGTAACTTTCAATGGCCAGTATGCATTCTAATACAGTTATGTACTAACATGGGTAGATGTGTGTATGACATGTGTTGACACTATGCTGTGGGTGATACCATTAATATCTGTCAATGATTTGCGGTCTGGTAGTATACACAACCTCAACAGCATGACTATAAGCAATCATTAGATGATGTCCTGACAAATGACACACAGTAGTAGAGAACCCAGTAACAATTGGATCCTTCCGGTGCTACACTATAACACTAACCAGTGGTAATGACCGCCACCCATTCCTGTGACCACACCTGTTTCACATATAGCCCACTTAGGTACATGCAGACACACTAGGGATGTGTACATCCAAATCTGGAAATGCATGGATTGGCCTACAATGGATTCCTTGGATGGGACGCATATCCTACACAAGGGCATCATACAGACAGATACCTGTTGTCTGATACATGTTGTATAGCAGTAAGCCGACTATGGCATAATCATCCTCATGTATAAATACTATCCCGTCAGTAGCACACAGGTGGTAGCCCTCAACATGTATGTTGGGTACCAATGTGTACATACAGCCTCATGTTATGTCATGTGTCCCTTGGTATCCACATATCCATAGGTATTGTGGAGTCCCAAGGTGTATCACATAAGACATTAGAGGCCTGAATGCATATCCAAAAGTCAGTCGTACACCTATAAAGACTGTCCATTCTTGGCAGTCTTTGTTGTATATTACCATGTCTGACATATACTCCATGCATATACCCTCACTCACACTACTCTTAAGTAACTGTCATGGGTGTGTGTGCCACAGATGACCTTGGCCACAGAACATGACAGTGGACGGCCTTGTCACATACATACATATGTGACCTATGATCTGAGAAGCAGCGGCACAACCTGTCAATGGAAACAAATGTATTCATGTAGTATGCAGGCTTCACACCTATGTACTGATTGAGGGGACATGTACACATATATATTTGCCACGCAGATACCTGATGTGTGCAATGTGCTTACTGTTGTAATCATACTATGTCATACCATAGTAAAAGCAAAACCCACATCACATTGACCAACACACAGTCAGCATTTGCAGGATTCAAACCCCTACCTAGCTATGTTATGATACTAGAGAGCGATGCATTAACATGACTTGCTATCTGCTTTAGTGGGTGGTTTCCCTTCTCCGGCTGTATGGTGACATCATCAGTCTTTCCAAAGAGGAATGTACCTCTTTTAGTGTGTTTTCCCAGTCTCCAAAAAGGGCACTCCTTTCAAAGACAATTGCACACATACACACTCACTGTTTGCAGGATTCAAACCCCTACCTAACTAGGTTATGATACTAGAGAGAGACACATTAACATGGCACGCTATTTGCTTTACTGGCTGGTTTCCCTTCTCCTGTTGTATTTATAGGATGGTGACATCATCAGACTGGACATGGTGATGTGTGTACACTTTGTTTTATGCCATTCCGGTCCATGTGGGTCAGCAGGTGTCAACAGCTTGAACAAGACCTCAGAATCCTTACCTTGTGTAATCTGTCTGTGGACACATTGACATTCCGTCGTATGTCAACACATATTTATGCACAGCTTGTTGGTTTTGTGGATACTACATGTGTCTGGGATGTTGATAAAGGGCTATTCAAAGTCTGTGTGACACATGTGTAGATGTGTTCATTGATGTATGTCCTGGGCGGCTGCCTGGCAAACAGTCTAGCATGTTTGGGAACCACACACATGAACATACCACAGTTGGTAGGGTTGTGTGTATGTCAGCTTCCAATAGCTCTGTTTATGACTGCAACCATGATGGACTCCATGACCTTGCAGATCAGACTTCATAGGTGTACTGGACTTGACTTCCCATGGTGTGTTGTGCACCAACACTTGTGGGGAGTGCCATATGTAGCTGTGACACATTCAACGGTTCCACATCCTGTGTAGGGGGTGAGGCTCAGCTGACTGTTCAGGTGCATGATCTGTTTATTCTGTAGTTTGTGCATGACACATATTGGGAATCAATGTATTCCACTTGCTGCCATGCTTTTGGCAGTGGGGGTAGCTGCTCATCCATTCTACATGTGATATCTCCTGGTATGATTATATGGACTATTGTCAGTGGAAGATGGGTATGTACATATGGGCCTGTCTGTCATGATGTCGGCATTGTCACTCAGATACAGTTGGCCCTGACACAGGACATATATATGGGTGTACATTGCTATTTATGACATAGCTGAAGGAGGTGTCATGATTCAGTCTGGACTCCTTCTCAGCTACTCTTTACAAAACACCAACGAAAATGAGCACTAAACCCTGTTATACTCTTTTACATGCTTAACACCCTACTGATCTTTTGTGATCAGGCTACAGAGTATGTCTTGATAATATCCTGGCATGTCCAGGGGTCAGTTTTGTGTGTACTCTTCAATCCAGTTGGTGGATATTGTGATATTGACACTATGTCACATCTGCCTCATGTACACAGACAATCCTCTCCACCTCCCGACAAACTCAGATATATGTGTGAGATGCACCTATATAGACATACAGGATGCTGAACTCTCTCGACCCATGACTGGCACAGTCTATCAGGTGGTGAAGGTAACCACACACACCACATATCAGTCTCACATATCCTCTAGCAACAGCACTCAAACCACATTATCACACATAGACATACTTGGATACTGTAAATGTACTCTACCTAAGCAACAGAGACCTCCAAAGCAGACACACAGACACCTGCTACCCCACTACAATACCCACATATCACATAGTTCACAATGTCAGTGTGCCACACAGTCACTGCCCTTCGAGCTAAACAACACACCTAATACACTTGTAATAGTTGACACTTATTGTCAGACACACTGACGTACCACTCACCAGCCCTAACAAGGGAATAGTCACTTTGGGCTGTCTGTTGGGTGCCAGGATCTTCCGCATAACACAGGCAGTCAGGTCACTCCAAAGCAAGTACAGGACTGGCACCATCATTGTCCATGCTGGTGTGTATAACCTCAGACGTTACTCCCTGGACCACATGACATGATACATGGAGGAACACTCTGACCATGTAGCCCAGGCCAGTATGACCCTGACCTTGTCTAGCATCTTACACCCACCAATTATGATGTCACAGTATACGGACACACATATCACATTTAACAGTTGCCTAACAAATTTGTTTAATTCATAGGGGATACAGTGTCTGTCAGCCTATGGTGACATGCTCAACATGCCACGTAGCTTCACTATGGACAGCTTGCACCTGTCACCCTTGGACTTTGGAATGCTGGCTAAGGCTCTTGCTACCACCATAGTGCCTTTTTTAAGCAGGGTTCAGAAGACAAACCCACCTACATAGACATTACAGGTTAAATGAAACTAAGGGTAATGCTGCTCAACAACAGTTGTGTTAACCTCATATTGTGGCCACTCAGGACTCTCCTCAGTATGGAGGATAGCGATATCTGTGCACTGACAAATGCCTGGTTCAGTCTCGCTTATGCACACCAGCACTACCAGGTTATGTTTCATACCATGCTGTCTGACAACAAGACTTGTAACAGACAACACAACTAGGGGGAGTATCCATATACATCACAGATACACACACCTCCGGGTTAGTAGCACTGCACAAAGCATCACAGACCATACATATACAACTACCATTGTGCAATACTGCCTTTCAGTTTGTTGCCTGCTACAGAACACACTCCCAATCTCAGGAACCACACTCGGCTTTCATGGGAACTATGGAGAATATGAAGGTCTCCACAAACACCATTATATTGTGTGACTTCATATACACAAATATTGACTGGGGATACTACTCAAGCCCTGACACCCTTACCCAACAGTCGCTACAATTTGTAGACTCATATGCTATGGCACAACCAGTCACCACAGCCACAAGGGGAAATACATATTGGACCTGATCATCACCAACATGGGTGACTCTATGTTCCACGCCAGCGATATACCCCTCATTGGTAAGGTCAGAACATACATGTATCTCACTGGACATACATATACCCTCCACACACCCATCCTGGGTAATCTTGGTGAACTTCTCATGAGCCAACGTCTCACTTCACCGAAGCAAGGTGGTATCCCTCAGAGACCCTGAGACAGTGGCAAATATGGCTCACACTGCTGCATCCTTTATATACACATTCTAAGGACACCTAGTGGACTGCATGGATTGTGCTATCCCAAATAACAACAGGACTCACTACTCCAATGGCAGGGGACCTGTCTGGTAGACCCCAGCCATTAATAAGCTGTATAACATCAGGAGGAAGCTACTACATGATAGAGCACAATCCCAGACTGGGAAGGCATCTGTGATCTGTACTAGCAGACAGCTACAATCACTCATGAACTTTTCTAAGGGCTGCTTCTACCAGACAATTGCAACAGGCTCGTAGGACTATCACACGGCCTTCTTCAGTTATGTCAGGAACCTGGGTGGACACTCACTTATATGCTGTGAGTTACTGCATACTGACTAAACCTACCCTGAACCCACTGGCAATTGCCAACATCCTGGCAAACAGGTTCAGTGCAGATGTCTCCCACCCATCCTCCCTAAGGAGCAACTATCCATCCCAACAGAGTATAACCTCCCTGACATCACACAGTAACAGGTGAGTGCTGCCCTCCCAAAAGCGTACATCACATCAATGTGACCAGACGGTGTCCCAGCCTGCATCTTACACGAGCATTATGACAGACGCAACCCTCACATTACATCACTGTTCAATATCGGAGTTACCACAGGATATGTACCCAAGGAATGGCATACAGTGACAGTGGTCCCACTCCACAGAGTTGATGCCACAATGGACCACAGACAATATTGCCCTATAAGCCTAAGTAGCCTGTTCTGCAAAGCTATGGAGCGTATTGTCATGGGACTCATACACATAGACATCGGGAACCTACAGACACTGTGTCCTACACATTTCAGTGTTGTTGTGGGCAGATCTTGCCTCTTGAACCTGTTTGTATTCTTTAAATGGCTAACAGGTCCATCGACATAGGGACGGCTGTCCACACAGCCTACCTGAACCTTGCAAAACCCTTCAACACAATAACCCACTGGGCCATTATGCATAGGCTCACCAGTGTTGATATAGACACATATCTCACATGATGGATTAATACCTGGATCAGGGATAGCACCCACATGGTCAGAATTGCAGGTACCATGTCTGACTATACACCAGTTACATGTGGCATCCCACACGGCTCGGTCCTGAGACCTCTCTTGTTCAGTATATATTTGTCTGACGTACAGGCTACCACAGGGGGAATATGTCTGAACATGTTTGCACTTGACTGCAAACTGGGTGCCATGATCAACTCTCCAGCTGCCACATGCATACTCAAACAGGGTCTCACAGAGATGGATGACTGATGCCTGAGCCATGGCCTACAGCTAAATGCCATTAGTTGCATAGTCATCCCCTTTGGTAATAACAACATGCCCACACATTACCACATAGGTAGTACTCCATTACATATGGTAGGAGTTGTAAGGGGTTTGGGGACATGACTTGTTCGTACTGTCGCCTTTGACATTCACGTTGCCAAAGTGGTTGGAAACACCTTCTATGTGGGCCACCTTTTCCCATATGGTTTCACGTCTAGATTGAGTGAGGTCATTGTGCCCCTATACTCATCACATCCATGCTTGGTTATAATGCCACATTTGGGGTGTACCTTACCCGACATCTGCAGCAACTGTACTTGCTACGGAAGTTCCTCACCAAGCAGATCTAGGGACTCACACAGATGCTCTGCACAGTTCAGATGCAGTAACTCCAGCTCTACTCAGTCGCTTACCACCTACTCAGATATGATGTGTGACTGTTGTTTACAGATATACCCAACCCAGAATTACTGGACATGCTCCACCTCAGGATATCCAACTCCCTTGGAGCTACACACTCCAGGGACATATACTTCAGCACAGATGTTAATAGGACATTGTGGAGGGACAGATTCTTATCCCAGAGGCTCCACTCACTCCTGAATGTAATCCCAGTTTCACATAGGCAGAGCCAGCCACTGACCACCTACAGGGGATATCTTGATGACTGTATGGGTGATCATATGTTTACCCCTGGAATATCTTCTGTGTCCCTGCTAGACAGAGGCACGCTAGCCTAAATGTACATGGGCTATCTTGTGTGACTTACTATTCACACACACAGTGCAGTAATCTGACAGGGTTGCGAATGCCAAACACACTCTGGCTAGGCTTGTACATGCCCTAGGGCAGATAGCCTAGTATCGACCTCTGAACCTATGCTAATGTTCAAGATGCACAATGTTTATTGCAGATACTGTTTGCAGGTCTTTATCATTTTTGCTTTACCAGTTTCTATGAACAACTTCGGTATCTGCAGAACATATTTGATTATGACAGGGTTCCACTATATTATAGATGTGTCTGTTGTCATATAACTGTGTGCACAGGGCGGATTGCTGTATAGTGACAGGTTCCTGGGTTAACACATGCAACTGCCAGATATGCGTGGCCCACTGCTGTACTCAGACATGGCCTAAGTGTGTGAGCATGCCCAGTTCTGCCATTCCATGTTTTGTTGCCTGACATTTGTCTCATTTATTCAAGTGTGTGAGCATGCCCAGTGTGACCTTTCAGTATGTTGCTATCTGAGGTCCACTACATTTGTTGATGTGTGCGAACATGACAGATATTAACATTTATACTGTGTGTGTTGGAAGTCAGGTTCTGTTCTCACTGCAGGACTCACCTTTGTGTCATAACTCGACAGGGATTATGCTGTGCCTGCAGGGTTTCCAGGAAATACTTTGCATAGACTTAGCAACATTCCTTCATACAGGCTGACCACTGCAATACTATCATGGTTTAGTGGTTCAGTACTTTGGCTATAGTGCACAGTATCCTGCGTTCGAGGACCATTACTGCTTTATATTTTCATACTGAGCAGACCAGAACGCTTAAGGGCCAGTTGAGCAAATATGAGCATGTTGGCTTTTGTTCAGCTATGCCCTACTTAAACCAGGCTTGTCCGACATTGCTCAATATTCACCAACATTGTTGGACGTTGCCCAATATTACTGAACATTGACCACAGTTTTGCTAGCTGGTGTGTGTGATTTTGTTTGCATATACTTCATGGTGGTAAATGCTGTTTAGCACTGCTTTATATTGCTTAACACATGGCAATCATGCCTTAGGTGGTGCTGCAGGGCTGCCTATGTCAGATGCACATACTACACTCCCTGTACATGTTTGAAAGCAGGTAGTGTCAACTTAGGCATCCCTTTTACTATATGTGCAAGTCAGAGATAGGTATCATTTCCAGAGTTCCTACTGAGCCAGTGTATGTGCTATGCATTGCCTCTTTGCCAAGGCCAAAGCATACTGGGCATGCCTCCTTCTGCCTTCTGGGGCAGGATCAGGTTGTTCCTCCTCCGAGTCACGCTCTGCCTGTGATGGCCTTGGCAATGGTGGGGGGCTGTTCGGCCCAGGCCTATGCTGGTCTTGCTGCAGCTGTTTTCACAGGATCATATTATGTAGCATAGACTAGATCCAGGCCTGCTGAATCTAGCTTTGTTTGTATAACTTGAGCACTAATCCAGGCATTCTTT
Source organism: Protopterus annectens (assembly GCF_019279795.1). Classification (NCBI taxonomy): domain Eukaryota; kingdom Metazoa; phylum Chordata; order Ceratodontiformes; family Protopteridae; genus Protopterus; species Protopterus annectens. The sequence goes on from NC_056729.1 coordinate 716,309,422, forward strand.
AAAGTATTCAGTTGTATTTATTACTGCTGGTAGTAACTTGATTAAAGTGTAGCTATCATTTCTAAGTCTTTTGGATTAAGCACTTGGGCTTCAGACCAGTTGTTTTACATTAGGAAGGTTTGTGGCCAGTTATTTTACGTTAAGAAGGATTGCGGTCTGCACTCTTGTGGGAGGAGAGGCTGGACTCTGCCCTTCTGAGCAGGGAATTTCTGGTTAAAGGCTTATAGTGCCTGCATATTCTAACTGTTTCTTACTGAAATTGGTACACCTTGTTTGCTGTAGCATAGACTAGATCCAGGTCTGCTGAATCTAGCTTTATTTGTATGCTTGTTGTTTGTTTATTTCCCTGAAACGCTAATTCCACCTAAAACGCGACCTTTTAGCACTTCTGTGGATCCCTAGTGATATCTGCATTGCTTACTGTACTTATTTCCTTGTTTCACTTGAAAGAAAGTTACTGTTTGTCGTTTTTGAATTTAAGTTACCTGTAACACATTGCATTTAAGTTACCTGGCACTTGCTCACTAAAGCAATTATATGTCAGCTCTAAAAAATTAAAAGCACTACACCCTCACAAACTCCCCTTGAGTACCTTGTTCCCCATTGCCCCTTTTTTTCAATTATACAGGAATTCCCAATACTATTCTAGCATGTCCAAAGGTCAGTTGTCAATCTCCTCTCCGGTCCAGCTGGTGAATCTGGGAATCTTGAGGCAATGTTACAACTGCCTCATGTACACAGACAACCCTCTCCTCCTCCCAACAAATTCCAACACATGTGAGAGATGCAACCATATAGCCAAACTGGAGGCTAAGCTCTCTCAACTCAGTACTGGCGTAACCAGTGAGGAGGAGAAGGAAACCACACTCACTACAATTCCAGTCTCACATAGACCTACCACGACAACAAACCAAACACATAAACACACAAAAACATACTCGAGGCTCTAAATAAAAATCTGCCTAAGCAGCAGAGACCTCCAAAGCAGACACCCAAGCAACCGCTACTCCAAAACAAAACACATGCAACACATAGCTCACAAAGTCAGTGTGCCGAACAGCCACAGCCCTTAAGGCTAAACAACACACCTGATACACTTGTAATAGGTGACTCTATCGTCAGGCACACTGACGCCCGCTCACCAGGCTGAACAAGGAGAAGGTCACGGTGAGCTGCCTGTCGGGCGCTAGGATCCGCCACATAACACAAGCACTCAGGTCACTCCAAGGCAAGTACAAATATGACTCAGTCATTGTCCATGCTGGTGTGAATGACCTGAGACGTACCTCCCTGGACTATATGAAAAGAGACATAGAGGAGCTCTCTGAGCATGTAGCCCAGGCCGGTATGACCCTGACCTTGAGTAGCATCTTACCCTCACCAAGAATGATGCCACAATATGAAGACAAGATGATCAATTTCAACAATTGGCTTAAGTGTTGGTGTCATTCAAAGGGATCCAATGCCTGTCAGCCTGGGATGACATGCTTAACAAGCCACGATGCTTCGCTAGGGACGGCTTGCACCTGTCACCCTGGGCTTTCGGATATTGGCAAAGGCTCTTGCTACCCCCATAGTGCCTTTTAGGCAAAGCTCAAAAGACAAACCCACCTCCATAGGTATCACAAGGGATAAGAAACTAAGAGTAATGCTACTCAACGCCAGAAGTCTAAACCTCAAGATGCACGCACTCGAAACTCTCCTTAGCATGGAGAACATCGATATCTGTGCAGTAACAGAAACCTGGTTCAAGGCTCGAGAGCACCCCAGCACTACTAGGTTATACCTCATACCATGCTTTTCGCCCCAAAACTTGGACCGAACCACAAAAGGAGGGGAGTATCAATATTCACAAAGATACCCACACCTCCAGGTTGGTGGCACAGCACGAAGCATCAGAGACTATCCATGTGCAACTAACTGTGGGTAAAACTGCCTTCCAGTTTATAGTCTGCTACATACCACCCTCCCAAACACAGGAACCCCACTTGGCCTTCCTGAGAATACTGGAAAATATGAAGGTCTCTCCAAACACCATTATATTGGGCGACTTCAACTACCCAAACATAGACTGGGAGCATTACTCTAGCTCCAACACCCTAGCTCAAAGGTTCCTAGAATTTATAAACTCAAATGCTATGGAACAACTTGTTACCACTCCCACAAGAGGGGAAAACAGACTGGACCTGATCATCACCAACATGGGGACACTATGCTCCAGACCAGAAGTGTATCCCTCACTTGTAAGATCAGACCATAAACTAATCTCACTGGATATTCACATCCCGACCCCACCCCCTGCCCAGAAAACCACAGTGAAAAACTTCTAAAGCAAATTTCACATGCCTCAAAACCGAGGCGAAATCCTTCAAAGCCCCGGTCTGTGGAAAATACGCCCAGACCGCAGAATCCTTTATAAACGCATTCTATGAACACCTTCAGGAATGCATGGATCATGCAATCCCAAATAAAACCAAGACCCAATCCTCCAAAGGCAGACTTCCTGTCTGGTGGACCCCAGCCATAAACAAACTATACAATAGAAGGAGGAAGCTACTACATGATAGAGCAAAATCCCAAAAGGAATGCATCTCTGATCAGTATTAGCAAAAACTACGGGCACTCATAAAATCGTCTAAGGCCAGCTTGAGAGAAAATTGCACAGGACACTAAGGATAATCACAAGGCTTTCTTTAGTTATGTTAGGAACCTCAGTCGGAATTCCCAGATATGCTCAGAATTAGTCCAAAATGACAAAAATACACCGAGCCCACAGAAATTGCCAACATCCTAGCTGTCAGGTTCTGTGCAAACTTCTACTCCTTCTCCCCACCAAAAGGTAAAATATCTATCCCAACAGAGTGCTGCCCAGCTGACATCTCAGATGCTCAGGTAAGAGCCGCCTTCTCCAAAGCAAAAAACACAGCATCAATGGGACCAGATGGTGTCCTGGGGTGCGTCCTACATGAACTCCAAGAAGAGCTAAACCCAAACATAAAACTACTGTTCAATCTTAGCCTTACTACAGGATATGTACCCAAAGAGTGGCGTACAGCAACAGTGGTCCCTCTCCAGAAAGGTGGTGCCTCAACGGATCCTGGAAACTATCGCCCATAAGCCTGACTAGCTTGGTCTGCAAAGCTATGGAAAGGATCATCATGGACCTCATAAATAAAGATATTGGGGACCTACAGACACTGGATCCTACCCAGTTTGGCTTTGTTAAGGGCAGATCCTGCCTCTTAAACCTGGTCGATTTCTTTGAAACAGTCACCAAGGCCATTGATGAGGGAAGGTGATCCACACAGCCTACCTGGACCTCGCAAAGCCTTGATACAATACCCCACTCGGGCATTATAGATAAGCTCACCAGCTTAAATATAAACCCCTATGTCACTAGATGGGTTGCAAACTGGCTCAAGGACAGAACCCACATGGTTAGAATTGCTGGAGCCATGTCAGACTCCAAACCAGTTACAAGTGGCATCCCACAAGGCTCAGTCCTGGGACCTCTCTTGTTCGGTATATATTTCTTGGCGGTACAGGCCAACACGGAAGGACTGTGGCTGACCAAGTTCGCAGATGACTGCAAACTGGGTGCCATAATCAACTCTCCAGCCGACACAAGCATCCTCCAAAAGGGCCTCATAGAAACAGACAACTGGTGCCAGAGCCATGGCCTCAAGCTAAACGCCAAAAGTGTATAGTCATCCCCTTTGGCAAAAACAAAGTGCCCACAAATTACCACATAGGTGGTAATCCATTAAGTACAGAAGAAGTCATTAGGGACCTGGGGACCCAAGTTGATAGCAATCTCTCATTTGACAACCACGTGGCCAAAGTGGTTAGAAAACATTTTATATAGCCCACCTAATCATGAAGGGATTCACATCTAGATCAGGGAGGTCATCGCCTCTTTACTCATCCCTCATCAGGCCCATAATTGAGTACAATGCCCCTTTGAGATGTACCTTACCAGACACCTGCAGCAACTGGAAAGACCCCAAAAGTACCTCACCAAGAGGATCAAAGGGCTCAAACAGATGCCATATGCTGCCCGGTTAAAGAAACTCCAGCTCTACTCAGTGGCTTACCGCCTGCTCAGAGGCAATCTGTGCCTGATGTATAAAGCCATGTCCAACCCGGAATTAATGGACATGCTGCACCTCAGAAAATCCAAATCCCATCGAGCTACGTGCTCGAGAGACTTGAACCTCAGCACTGAAATAAATAGGACATGCTGGAGGGACAGATTCATAACCCAGAGGCTCCCTTCACTCTGGAATAAAATCCCAGTCCAGGTTAGGCAGAGTCCCACATTGACTCTCTTCAAGAGGAATCTTGATGAGTGGATGGGAGATCGTAGGTTTACCCCGGCTATCACTTCTGTGTCACTGTTAGACAGAGGCACAGTATACTAACCTCAAAAAAAGGCATAGCAAAATTAATTTACAATGGGTGGCGAAAGCCAAACACACTCTGGCTAGGCTTATAAATGCCCTAGGGCAGATAGCCTAGTATGAACCTATGAACCTATGAACCTATAGCACATACCATGACAATTTGGGTACATGTAGTTGGTGAGTACTGCAAGGCTCTACCAGATGTGTCCAGGCACCGGAACCCTGACTTGAGCAGGCCAAACACACGCTCTATTACATTACGTGTTTGTGCGTGTGCCTCATTATGGCGTTCCTGTTCAGGTGTGTGTGCATTTCTGATGGGTGTCATCAGCCACAGCTCCATTGCATAGCCAACATCCCCCACTAGGTGACCATGTGGGATGTCCCCATTGGCAAATGTCTGGTACAGCTGCATCAGATGCCAGATATGGGAATCATGGTAGCTTCCAGGGCAGCCTGCACACACATTCAGTATTATGCCCTGGGCATCACACATGACCTGGCAGTTGATGGAGGGGAAGCCCTTGCAGTTGAAGTAGACCCTACCCCGCTCGCCGGCTGGTACTTTGAAGCATATGTGCGTGAAGTCTATTGCACCCACTACCTCAGGGTATTCCGCTATTTGCTGGAAGAGACACATATTGCTGGCCAATACCTCATGGGAATTGAGGAAATATGCATGATCACCGACATGTGCTGACATGGCATCCAGGATCTGGTGTAGTACCCTGGATGCTGATGCCTGTGATATCCCCATCATATCACCAGTTGGTCTCTGGAAGGTACCTGTTGCTAATATTCTTAGGCCAACACATACCTTGGTTTCCACTGGGATGGGTTCCCCTCTGTTGGCTCTGTGTGTGAGGTGTGGCCTGCACAGCTCAACAATTTGCTGCAGGAGGTCTCTGTGCACTCTATAGCGCTCCACTATATCCAGCTCATGTAGCCCCTGGTAGGTTACCCTGGGCCTGTACACTCTTCTCCGTCTCCTCACTGTGGGTTGTCCAGCAGCATTTCCATTGTCACCACCCTCAGCTTGTTGCATTTGTCGCCTTATAACAGCAATGGCAGCCCCTAACATTTCTTTATCTCAGTAAAGCTTTTTTAGTTTTCACTTCTATTAGCTTACTGCCGTGTCTGTTGTGAGAAACATAATGGACTGTTGTTTGCAGAGTTTTAAGTGCTAGGCTGGGCTAGTGTACTGCCTGTGTAATTTCCTGATTCTGATTGTTTTCACCTGCTAGCTCTGCTAGTACTCTCTGGTAGCTTCCTACTATTTGTTGTGCCTCCTTTTTCCTTTCTGTTTCCTCGGGGGGGGGGGAGTGCCGCGCACACAAGCGCAAACACGTGCACAGCAGCTAATACGTGCACACACATGCTTACACAGACTAAAACTTGCTTATTCAGGTTAAAACGCACGCACACCAGCGCAAACACGCTTACAACTCTTTAAACAGCCTTATACTTGCTTACTCCGGCTTACACACGTGCACTCACACTTACATGCATGCACTCTGTTTTACTTGGGTTTACACGCGCGCATACCGGCTCAGCAAGAAACTTTGGTGTTATCCACGGCATACATCTTCCATTTCTTGCCTTTCCCTAGCCTACCTGTTGACACACCTCTTTCCATGATGTGTGAATGACAGCTGACACATGCCACTCTGCTCCAGTGAGCTTAACTTCTTTCATACATAACCCCCTCGTGATGTCACCTATCTTCTACTCTGTTACTCCCCATATCCTAGTCCTACACTCCACTGACTGTGCTCATTTGCTATGTAAACTTGCAATTCACTATCCTAACGCTCATTTACATAGGATTGCCTACTAATGTTTGGTTACATGTCTTAGACTGAGCTTTCCCCCTTAGCAACCTCTACTCGGTGGCCATGTTGTCTTCACCCTGCCATTCCCTTGCATTGTACATTAACAATTTCAATAAAATCCACATTTGTGGGTTTTAATTTTTAGTATTCTGGGTTTTAGAGCGCACCCCGTTTGCGTGGTACTGCGCTATGCTTAAACATCGGAAATCAGCGAAAAAAATAAAATGTTATTATTTTCATATTGCATCAGGAAACATTTCACATGGCCGTATATTTGGCCATTGGCATGCTTCCTGCACTAGATGCAACCTTTATTTGGAGCTGTCACGGCTCCGTTTTTCTATTTGCAGAACGGTACTCAGTTGTCAACTGAGTACATTTCTGCAAATAACACTGCTCTTACTCAGACAGGTTCGGGTTTCCTGAATCGCAAATCTACCTCATTTGCATGCCTTTCGCCTGCAATTGAGGTAATTTGCATATCCCAGCCCTGTCCGTGTAAGAACCATTTTAGGAGCTCTCTTACATGCCCCTACAGGCTGTTCCTGGATCTCTCGTCAGACATGATGGCTGCATGGAGTCTTACTCTACTCTAAGACTCCGTGCAAGCCTTCGTGAATCCGGCCCATTGAAAAAACAATCATAATGAGGATTTAGTCACTTCCTTCTTCCTTTGTTTTTGCTTCCAATCACAATGTAGCATCAGTGAACTTATTTGCATGAGCTAAGGAGAACAAGATCTTGTAATTGGTGCTTTGATGTTTGCCAATCATTTGTCTAACTAATGGTATTACATCCAGTCAAGATGCTTCTATGTTCTACTAAGGGGTCAGAATTACTGTTCTGTTGACAAACAATCATATACTTCACATTCTTGTTATTTCCAATCGTAATACAGCCTTAATAAGCTTATTTGCATAGATTAAAACTGCTATTTGGCAATATAGCCAAGAACAACCAATCATATGTCCCACTTTGGTTCTTACTTCCAACCACAATGTAGCATCAGTAAACTTATTTGCATAAACTACAACTGCTGTTTGATACTATAATCAGAATCACTAAGAATCCTTGTATGTCAGTAAAGTTAATACCTATGTCAAGACTTAATAAGTACTTGATAAATATAGTTTCATCTTGTTCTTCTTAGTTTCTACTGCAAATATCAATAGATCTGAAGCAAATCTTCCAGTAGTTTCATAAAAGCAAACTTTACACCTTAAAATATTAAGTTACATTCTTACCTTGCAGAACTAAACACTTATAGTTAGTTAGTAAGTACTAGCACAATGTTTTCAAAACTGCATAGAAACTTGGTATCCAATGGAAATAAAGCTAAATATATAAAGTTAAGATGTCCAAAGACATAAAAAAAAAAAAGTAACAAATCACATATATGTGAAAATATGTTGCTAACCATTTCAGTCAAAGGACTCATTAAGAAAAGGATGACTTATTTTAAAACGCTCATTGGTCAAACAAGACTGAGTTTGTTAGAATGTCTGCCCACATTCGTGGCTGCAGAAAGATAACAGAGATGACTCAAAGGAAACTTATTTAGGTAAGCTATCACATTGGAAAAACCAAGCTGCAAAATAGCTCACCTACAAACAAACATCATTGGTTGCCAAGGTTAGTAAAAAAGGGGGTCCGCCTGCTTTCATGACTGCAGGGATATCTCTAATACCTTCTTGCACATTTTAACTATTTATTTAAATAAAGCTTGAAGCCTTATCAGTAGATAAGTATCTTGGGGAGAAGAAGAAGAAGAAAAAAAAAACTTATATATAAATTCAACTGTAACTTTACAAGAACTTTAACCATCACAAGCAATCCACTAGCTTTCACAACAACAGAGAAAGCATTCTCAGTGACTCTGCAAGTAAACAAAAATTTTTATTACTTCTTAATAAAATAAATTCACTGATACTACATTGTGATTGGAAGTAAAAACCAAAGAAAAAAGGAAGTGACTAAAGCCTCATTATGATTGGTTTTTCAATGTTATTTAAACAATTGCTGGTCATTACATTACACAATCGGAAGAAGGCAGTTTATGTCGAAAGCGCTCATCGTATTTTATTTGTTTTATCAATAAAAGCTCATTTTCTTCTTAATCAAGTGGAACTTGCTCATTCTCTGCTGTGGTGACATCTACAGGATAACACTCTCATACTGGGTGACTTCAACTAACCCTCCATTAACTGGGAAAACTACTCATGTACCGGTACACTTGCCCAATGCTTTCTGAAATTCATTAATTCCAATGCTCTGGACCAGCTCATTCTTACCCCCACTAGAGGTAGCAACATCCTTGACCTGGTCATTACTAACATGGGCGACCATTGCTCTACACCATTAGTCAACTACTTCCTGGTTAGATCCAACCACAAACTAATCACCTTGTAAATCCACATCCCTTCCACTCCCCACAAAGGTAACCACCATGAAAAACTTCTCCAAAGTTAACTTTGAGCTCCTAAAAACAGATGTGGCTAACTTCACAGCATACATACAAATGGAGAATAGTTGCATGACTGCTGAATCATACAACAATGCACTGTACAAATATGTTGCCATACCCAATAGAACTAAGATGGTCTCCTCAAAAAAAAGGAAGCCAAGTTGGCAGTCCCCTGCCATAAACAAATTCTACAATAGAAGGAGGAAACTGATGTGGAATAAGGAGAAGTCTCAAGACGGGAAAAACTCCCTTATCAGCCTCAACAAAAGGGTGGCGATCCCTCATCAAATCCTCTAAAGCAAGCTATGAAAACAGAATTGCAGCAGATAGTAAAGACAACCACAAGGTCTTCTATAGTTATGTAAAGAATCTCCACGCAATACCCAGATTTGCTCTGAGCTACTGCACAATGGTACCTCCTATACCGAGTCAACAGATATTGCCAATATACTGGCTGACAGATTCAATGCTAACTTTTTCCCTATCACCTCCCCAAAGGACCAATCACAATACCAGTAGATTGCCAGGCACCCAATATTACTGCTGCACAGGTTAAGACAGCACTGTCCAAGGCCAGGAATACAGCTTCTATGGGACCTGACAATATCCCTGGCTGTGTTCTACATGAACTACAGAGTGAACTGGCACCTCACCTGTGAGCTCTGTTCAATCACAGCCTCACCTCAGGCTTTGTCCCTACCAAATGGTGCACTGCTACAGTCATCCCTCTCCACAAAGGTGGAGTGACTACAGACCCCAGGAATTACCACCCAATTAGCCTGACGAGTCTGATATGCAAAGCTATGGAATGCATCATCATGGGCCTAATAAACAAGGATATGGGGAATCTCCAAATTCTGGATCCTATAAAGTTTGGTTTTGTGAAGGGTAGATCATGCCTGCTCAACTTGGTTGACTTCTTTGAGTCAGTCACCAGAGCTGTGGATGACGGCAAGGTGGTTCATACAGCCTACCTTGATCTGTCCAAGGCCTTTGATACCATTCCTCCTGAGGAATCATAGAAAAACTCACTAAGCTAGGCCTCAACACCTATATCACTAGGTGGGTTGCAAACTGCCTCACAGATAGAACCCATGGTGTGAAAGTAGCTGACTCCAAGTCAGACTGCAGACTAGCCATGAGTGGAGTCCCACAGGGCTTGGTCCTGGGTCCTCTCATGTTTGCTATTTACTTCTCTGAAGTCCAGGCCAACACGAAGAGACTCTAGTTGACAAAGTTCACAGACAATTGCAAGTTGAGAGCTATTATTAACTCCCCAAGTGATGTTGACATCCTACAGAACGACCTCAATGACACCAATGACTGGTGTCAGAACCATGGCCTTAAGCTGCATGCCAAAAAATGTGTTGTCATCCCCCTTGGGAAAACCCAGTTCCCTTGAATTACCACATCGATTGTAGTCCACTGAACACAGAAGGTGTTATAAGAGATCTGGGAACACAGGTTGACAGCAACCTCTCTTTTGACCACCACGTTGACACTGTGGTCAGAAAGTCCTTCTATGTGGCATATCTCATTACTAAGGGTTTTGCATCCAGGAAGAAAGAGGTCATTGTCTCCCTCTACTCTTCCCTCATTAGGCCAGTCATCAAGTACAATGCCCCATTTGGCATGTACCTCACTAGACATCTGCAACAACTGGAGAGGCTGCAAAAGTACCTCACAAAGAGGATCCTAGGCCTTAAACACTTGTCCTATATGGACAGACTCAAAAAACTGCAACTATTCTCTGTCTCATATTGCCTACTTAGAGGCAATCTCTGCTTGACTTACAAAGCCATGTCTGATCCAGCTCTGTTAGAAATGCTACATCTAAAGAAATCCCAGTCCCTCCGCACCACATGCTCCAGAGACCTCAGCCTCATTACCACAATCAACAGAACTGCCCATGCTATGGAATAGACTTCCCATACATGTCAAGCAGAGCACCTCACTGGCCCTCTTCAAGAGAAATCTTGATGAGTGGATGGGAAATAGAAAATTTACTCCTGGGATCACTCCAGTGCCTCTACTCAACAGAGGCACTAGGAACTAAGGTCTTTGGCACAATGCCAGGGTAATCCTATGGACTAAGCTTGTAAAGGCTCCAGGGCCATTAGCCTAGTACACACCTATGAACCTATAAACCTATTAATGATCTAGTTTGCTAATGCGGGGTACTCATTATGCTTTCTTATATATTTCTTTTCTTTTCTTTTTGTACTGTACAGCTGCAGAGGAAATAGCTGCTAACAATGAGGTGCACCAGGAGAGATTAACTTGTCTCAGAGAGGCATGGGGTATGTATGACTTGGGTCCAAATTCAAGCTAGAAATTTATTTTCATTCCCTCAGTCACTAGTATCTTAAGCAGGCATGCCACAAACATTATCCAAGGCATGCATGCCTTCCCCATGAACTCTTGCAGCTTGCATTAGACAATTAGAACACCAGATTAAATGTGTGTGGGTTCAATACCTAGAAAGAACAATTATATTTTATTGATGCATAAGTATTTAGAAAATATTAATAGCAATAATATGTCCTGACATGTTATTGGTCCTGACACATTTTTAACAGCAATAATATGTTAGGACTAATTCAGTTATGGTAATTGCATTTATTACATGTGAATGTACAAATGCTATCCATCATAGGGAAATAAAGGCTGTTCTTTGTTATATCCTAGAGATGATATGTGTTTATTTTATGACACAATAATACCTTTCCATCACATATGGATATGGCAAAGGTGTACAATAGTAAATTAGCATAATTATTTATGTGTTGACAAACAAAGTTTATTGAATAATACAGTAATGTGACATGTCATGTATCCAATTATCTCCTTTTTTGCCTCCCAAACCTTATCTGTCTCTTTCTTTTGGGGGGAGTTATAATTTATTAACATTCTGCTGTTTGCATACCTTGCTGCTGAAAAATAAATGACCAGAACTACAGAGAGATAGACTAACCACTGTGACTTGGCCTGACATACCTCCACAGGTGCAGCACAGACACCCAGCACCTTGGGTTCACAATCTGTCAATGTCACATCCACAGTCTCTACCTTACCTGTTCCAAATGCATCAAGTAGCTCTGCCCTTGTCACTTGCACAGTGGTACACTTTGAGAGCAGTACAAGTGGAGTTGGTGATTTTGTCACCCAGCAGGAGCTGACAGGACTGGTGGAGGATATAACTGAGTGGGACCTCAATCCACATATAAGCAAGGTTGAAAAGATCCTGTGTCAGATTGCAAAGACAATGCCATATCTGGTTCTGATTCAAGGAGCTGCTGCAGGAGACAGTGATGACAGTTCTGAGAATGAGGACTAGATTCTCACTGCTATCAGGCTGGGCATGGGTGTGCCACCAATGTCCCCTACCTACCGCCAATCCTGGTGTCTCCCAACCTTTTGTCTCCATTATAATCCTTGTCTGTGTTGTATGTCCTGTATGTCTGCTCATACTTCCTAACAGAAAAGTAAAGGCAGACTAGTGACAGTACCGGGAAACAGTTAATGCAATAGTTCTTAGGCTGCTGGATGTAATGAAGTAGGAGTCTATATGTAGCTTTAATGAGATAATTTCTCTGTTTCTACACTGAGGTTTTTACATAGTGTCATGGGTTTGATTACAAGTGTAGGTCAATGTATTAATTCATGACATTTCAAATTACTTTCATATTTTAACTACAAACATGCGTTATTTCTGTCCATATACAACATTTCATTAACATATCATTAACATATCATTTGAATAGTGCTTCAAGAAATTATTCGCAAAAATACTGCAGCACCAACAGGGAAAGTTGTTAAGCCAACCATATCCTGCTTATGTCTTCTTGTTTGTAGCCCTGGCTTACCCCTTATTTCTTCCTATAGGAAGCACTTGATTGTACAAATCATGACAGATTGACAATTTCCTAATTAAGAGTAACCCATTATACAGGTGTCCTTACATATCCCACAACACTTATTGTTGGTATTCTTCGTTGCATCTGTCTCTGTCTCTTTCTCTTCACCCCTTCTTCTTTAGTAATTGTGAATGTGGTTCAACTGTGTTATTTAAAGATCACCTGTACTTATTTTTGACTGCTGTCAAGGGTTCTAATCCAGCCATTGTCTAAGCGTACCTGACTGACTTGTACATTATTTAATGTCTACCTGTTAGCTGTATATTGTTATGATCTATTTTATCCTTTTTTGTCATAAGTTACTTTGTGCCCTCCTCCATCTCACCCTGTCAATATCTCTTCTCCCTTCTGTATTCTTATTCTTCCACCGCTGCATTTGCAGAATGTCTGGGACGGGGCAACAAATGCAAATAAGGCTAAATAAATGATATATCATGACAGGTTGTGATTGCATAGCAGTGAGATGGATATTCGGGGCACCTCATGCTCTGGTGGCATGTGCATTGAGTCCTGGCTTATATAGCATACCTGCACAGATAGACTGTGGTTCAGTTCTGGGACACACAATGAAAACAGCTTCCTTATCAAAGAAGCATTGATACTGTCAGTGGTGGCTGGTGACTTCAAATTAAAGGGGTCTGCAGGAGACAGCTGAGTGGGTGGAGCCAATGGTAAAGGGGTGTGACCAACTAGAAAGGGGTGGAGCTACGCTCAAAACCACAACAATTGGAACTTTAATTAAATACGCTGCCCTGGGTGCCAAACCATCATTACAAGAGTCCAATCAAGACAAAATGAAGTGTGGAAGAAAAAATATTTCAATGCACTGGCTACATGACAACTTACTTAAATATCTAGATGGAAACACAAAGGTTTTGAGGCATGAAAAAATAAATTACTTTTTAAATACATTACTGGAATGCCAGTCAAAATCAAGTATATATAAAAAAACAAGCAGCACTCAACTCAAGCCACTTTTCCTTGCACTGCAGTTCTAATTATAATTTATATTCAGCTTTATAAAATTATTAAGTAACATGCTGAAAGTAGCAATCTCTGTGATACCCCCACTTGTAAAAATGTTTCTTATCCAAAAAAGACCTGCTGACTGACAACAACTATCTACTTGTTTCGTGGGTAAGACATGATCAAAGTAAAAAATAAACAGCAAACAAGAAACAAGCTCTAGATAAATTGCCTAAAGGATTACTGCATAAGTTATGGACCACACATGATAGATTGGCATTCTGTTTAGTTTACGGGTAAAGCCTGCAAAGATGACTGCAAGTCTCCAACAAATGTAATGAGCTTCTGAAAATACTGTAATCCTGTCCTTTATTACAAATACTGTCATATGCATTTCAATACTGAAGGCTTCTATGTTATCTAGTTATGTAAATATTCTCTGCATGGCAACAACGAAAAGGCTTTCAGTGTTGGTAATTCTTTAACAGTATGCTTATTAAAGCTTACTTGCATCTTACAATCTCTGATAAGCTTACCTGATGGTCATTAAAACATTGTTACTTAAACACAGAGCAACAGGGCACTGCAACAGCATGCATTTTCTGAATAATAAGAAGCATAAATCAACAGTATAAAAATATGCCAGAAAACCAGAACATTCTGCAAAATCAAGGACAGATGAAAAGCCAAGGTCATACTTGTGGTCTACCTTGGATGGGGGAAACTGCATAACTGCTCCTTGCCTTGCTTGAACACATCCAGAGCTACTACAATGGGAATTGGAGTGCAACAAGTATGTCACAATTTGAAATGTCTCTGGCTGACAGTGATGGCTTTGACACTCAAACCTCTCAACCTCAATGCAAGAAATCTGGACAAAACCATACATAGAGGTGGGACACAAGCCCACAAATAAGGACAATTTTTAAATATTTCTCTTATAAACTTAGAAAGATAATAGAATATTAGTAGGTCTTGCATTAATATGAATTTTCTGAAGGGTATGAAATCTGAAACTCAAATGTCTGCCATTATTTTCTAACTTCAATCTTTAATGATTTGTCACTAATTTGCCAGAAAACCACAATTTTATGAAAAACAGACCAACAATGTGATGCAAAAATATAAAATTGCCACACAATACAGCTGGGAACCTGTCAAAGAAGGGACACTTTTTCATATTAGTACTGTTAACTTGAGCAGCTGACAAAATAAGAGCATCTACATGCATTTCTGAAATAAAAGCAAACTATAACTCTGATCATTACAGTTATTTATAATTATAAACCCTCCACGTTTTCTTCTACAATTGCCATTTTGCAGAGGGATTATTAGGGGGAGAGCAACATTTTGAGCCAAAATTGGGGACGGTTGAGAGGTTTAGATTAATTCAGATTCTCATTCTTTTGCCCTTGACTTCATATTATGTATAACAGAAAACTCTTTACAAAAAACCCTGAACTCCTCCTCCTGAATCACCCTCCTGGCTAAAAAGCTTAATCCAAGCCAGAAATGACCGAACTAAGAAAACTTATAATCTCCCCTATTCTCTTTAAATCTCACACCTACACATTTCAAGGAACCAACTTTGGCCAAACCCCAGTCAAAACTGAAATTTTAGCAGTCACACTACAGATTAATGACAACTATATATATAATTTGTTGTATCTCCCCAAACACATAATCTAAGAAAACTCTTACAAAACTCTTCCTCTTACTCTTACTACCACCCTTACCCACCATTATACTTGGTGATTTTAATGATGGATTGGAACACCCTGTATACCCAAAAACTCACTACCCATATTAATCTCTATGGTTACTTCCTCAATTCATACAAACTACTAAGAGAATCCAATCTAAACACCTAAAGAAAGACCTAGATTGGATTCTAATAAATAATACCCTAAACAACTAACTCCTATGGGACTTTCCCCTGATAGTATTAGTGATCATATTTACTTATGTTATTAGACAAAAAAATACATATCTAATAACAAGCATAAAAAAAATGCCAGCAAAGAAAAGATTTTCAACCCTGATAACTTCCTTAATGAACTACAGCGCAGACTGGTCCTCTCTCTACCTTGAACCTTGAAATGAAGTTTTCTTATTTTAACACTAAATTTCTACAGATCCTTGACTATATCAGCTCCTTTTCACACCACCAGGATAAGAGCCAAAACTGCCTGGCTGTATCTCTAAGCTAAAAAAAGAATGATCTGAGAAATAAAAAATCTGGGCTAAATGGAGCTACAAATCTCCAGCTGATCATTCCTGCCCCTGCCTCCCCTGCCTGAGATGAGATTTTTTTTTAGTTATGCCTTAAATAAATCATTCTCCTTAGTCTTGTTTTTTTAGCTATGTTACTACTACTACTAGACTAGTTGTACATTTTTTATTTTTGTTTTTTTCTCTTCTGATGTGAAAAGTATAAGTTTCTGAAATGTTGTTATTGCCTTGCCAATTTTGTGTACTAAAAAAAAAATCTATGAAAAAAATCTGATGTGTATTTATTTTTTTTTTTACTTTATGTATATGTATACACAACAATTTTTTTTTACTGTACCGAGTTTTCTCCCCGGGCCTCTACTGTAAACGGATATATATCCAGCTAGACTAGCCCGGTCAACAAATGTAAAATAAATAAATAAATAATTATTCTATAAAACAATTTATTTGCACAAACCACTCAACTTCTTAATGCAGGAAATCTGGACAAGGACAAATATATTGGGGGAACATACAAACAGTACTAAAAATTGCTCTTGTATAAACTTGACAGCTGCTAGATTAACAGGTCTTGCTTTAACATGCATTTTTCTGAAGGTTATGACATCTGAAACTCAATGTCTGTCATTATATGGTAACTTCCCTCCTAAATGATTTGTCAGAAAACCACAAATTTTATGAGGAACAAACCAAAAATAAGAAGCAAAAATCTGAACAGTTGAGAGGTATAGTTCAGCCAGGGCTGTCTGAGTTTGCTGCCCATCCCCCCCCACACACGCAAACCCATGGTCGAATGGAGCCTCCCCCCCTGCAGCCATTCCAATGTCCCATTCCTTAGTTATTTCACCCCATTTACCATAAACACTGTAATGTGCATACTGTTTTACGTCTGCAATGATTTGGATTTCATTTGAAAGTTTTATTTTGCATTTTACATCACAAACCCTAATAGATATCTGCTAAACAAAGCAATGCAGTCTCACAATGAAAATAGACTTAGCATTAAAACTTCTCTGCCCTTGAAACTCACATTCATTGAAACAGCATTGAAATCCAGATTCAAAGAAAATATATTTTGCCAGTGGCAGATAAAGATTAACTTTGGGCTGTTTTCAAATCATAGACTCCTTGAATACGAAACATGCACATGCTCTTTGATAAACCTTCCAGACTGTATTAAATTATATTCCTTGTACAATACAGTATAGTTGTTAGACAGTATTTTAAATTGATTGTTTTGAACATTTTTCCAGTAAACAATGAAACAAAATGCATGCACCAGTAATGACAAAACTGCCCAATTCAAAACATTTCCATCATAAAAGTCTACTCAAACTTCTACAGTCCACCAGTATCAGTAAATATGCACAATCTCTGAAGAAGTAAAAGTCATCTAAATAATTCCATATTAAAGAAATCTGTAACTAATGAAGAGGTTGCGGCTAGCAAACAACTTTATATGTCATTGTTTCATCTACAAATAAAGTGCCTGTTGCCCTTGAGGAATAAATTGCCTATGTTGCATTAAAAAATGATAAGCTAGTAATATTGCAATAGGGAATGGATGGCAAACTGATAACAGGTTCATAGTTACTAGGTATCTTCACCAAAAAGGACTGCAGTATCCAGCCCCTTTACAAGGCAGTACAGTATCAGCAATGCATCTACCTAATGTGGGAGTAGAACCCACAGCCTTCTGCATCAAAAGCAAGTATATTACCTGTTATGCTATTAACAATGCAAGCAGGTTCACCATAAGCAGCACTAAACTTTTGTTCCCCTGTAGCTCTCTACTCGACACTCAGCTGTATCTCTAAAATTTGCAGCACAAGAAATCTGGAAAAAGCCAAAATTTATTGGGGGGGGGGGGCAAAAGCCCAAAAAACAGGGACACATTTTAAACATTGCTTGCATAATATTGGAAAGTTGCTAGAATAAAATTATCTGTTACCACCACTGCCAAGACTTGAACCCAGGGGATCCTGTGCAAAACAGTCAGAGCAACATACCACTATGCCAAATCAGCTGTTTTGTGAAAGAGAGGAAGACTGAAATTTAAATGGTTACCATTTAGTGAATTCACTTCTCACCATAGCTGTCAATCTCTTAGCATAAAACACCGGAACAAAGCCAATAATGGGGGAATACAGCTCCCAAATATATTCAGTGAATTCAGTTCTCACCATAGCTCTCAACCTCATAGGAAAAAACATGTGGACAAAGCCAGTAATGGGGGATTACAGCCCCCAAACATACTCAGTGAATTCAGATCTCACCATAGCTCTCAACCTTTGCACAAAAAAAACTGGAGAAAGCCAATATTGGGGGAATACAGTCCCAAAAATAGGGACAAATTTCAACTATCCATGTTATAAACTTATACAAGTACTGGAATAAAAGGTTTTGTGTTACCTTATACTTTCTGAAGAATATGAAGTCTGAAATTCAAATGCATGTTATTTTTATTTAACATTTGTTAACCAGGAAAGTCTGACTTGGAACAAAAAACAATTTTCGGCATAGCAGGGACAAACACATGTCTTTGCAAGATGGGAGGACATGCAGACTCCACACAGAAGGCATTCCAGCCAAGAATCAAACCAGAGAACCTGTAGCTGTTAGGCAACAATGCTACCAGTGCACCACTGCACTACTGACTTTGCAAGGAAAAACAAACATACAGAAACCACAGATTTTATGAGGAACAGAGAAAATATGAGGCAAAAATCTGCAACTTTTTTACAAATGGTGGTGAGTAGGGAATGCAGGCCCTTGCCACCTGCACCCAAGGTACAGCATTTAAGCCTGAGTGTTCTCTACCCACCACCATGTGTTCTCTAGTCAGTAGTATATAGCAACTGGAGCATTTTACACACACACACACACACACACACACACACACACACACACACACACACACACACCTGAATGAAATCCACAGTAGTCAGCCTGCACACACACCTTAATCCGGTCACAGCAGTCCTGAATCAAAGTCTCCTTAGACCACCCACACAAGCTAACAGCTGGTTTCCAGTTCTCCTGGCTCTGTGAGAGTAAGGCGATGCAGTCCAATGTCCTTCCATTCTGTGCGGCCGTCACCACACAGACTTCTGGGCTGCAGAGCAGCGATGTCTTTGTCCCCTATCCGGACTGCCTAACACAGCAGTCTGGAGTTCTGTGAGTACCAGTAACTCCAAGCACACATACATGGAGTTCCAGGACTCTTTTTTTTTTATTTCTTTTCTTCTTTCCTTCTACAGGTGGGGGGCTGCAGTCCTGCAGTCCTATAGCACGAGCCACCCCTGGATACTGTACTGTTCACTATTGTGTGGATAGTGACATGTGTAGCTCCTTTCCAGAGTTCTGACAAAATTTGATTGTTCATATTTTATTTGTAACTCCTTTCTTAATGCACACATTCAATTCAGTTATTTGAGACAGTCTCAATTGCTACCTGATGTGGCACAAGGAGTCAATACAGACATCTGAAGAGAGTCTAGTGTAATAGGCAGGGGTTTGAATCTGGGAACATCTGCCTTTGAGACAGAAGTGGCTTACACACAGACAGCAGTTATACCACAGTCATAGGGCCACATTTGTCAGGCCTTGACCTACAAGGTAGGGCACTCGTACCACTTATGATAGCAAAGTGCTGTAAGCCCTTAAAGGTGTGCTTCATGATATAACCAATATGTGTAGCTCTGTGGTGTTCATGATCTATCCTGGCATATGTTCAGAAATGACATGATGCAGATGTGAAGTATGTCATTTGTTGCTCTTCGGCATTGCCTATTATCAAAATAATTACATCTTAATTTAGATATTTCTTTGTTACTGCTATGGTTTTTGTCATACTATACAGCTGAATGGCATATGAGGGCTTCCACAAATGTTTCTTACTGTATGGCATGCAGCCAGACTATCAGAAACTGTGATTGGTCGCATGTTATAAAGTTTTCTTTTGTGTTGGTGCTACTGAATTGCTGTAAGTTACTGTTCCCTGTAATTCCATGTGAGCATGCCCAGTGTAACAATATCTGAGAAATGTGTGAATTAACAATGTAAAACCTGAAATCACAAAATGTCATCAGATCTGTATGGTCATTTGTCATTTATGTATGGTGTGTGTTATTATATTACAATTTAGCATTTACATGAGTACATAACAGTTGCTTGTCTATTGCATGTTTATAAGTGATAAACCCCTTTCCCATGAATGCCACATATATTTCTTTGAAAACCTATCCATTTTGGATGTACATAACATTACACCTGTAAGCTCTATTTGGTCTATATACATGCTGAGGTGGAAAATGCTCTGGAGTGTTGTCTTGCATATATAAATTTCATGTATATTAATCTCATATGCAATAACTGCAGTGTATGCATTCATCCTATAATGTATCTTCTGTCCTTGCTAACTGTTAACCTTGACTCATCATTTTATTAGCATGTTTATCACACTTCAACTCCACTTTATCCTTCTCACATCCTTTGTTAGCATGTCTGTTTTTTATTTATGTCCATAACTGATAATTGACATTTAATTATCATTATGGCAGGAGTTTGTTAGAAATGTTTTTTTGGCACTTTAGAACACGTATCTGTGCTGTATCACTATACTTTATCCATTTTCCCTTCCCTATTAACTATTATAAAGTACAGACCATTATCCCTTATAAACAATTCCTCCATTTCGCTTCCCCTCCTTTAAATTCTTTTCACTGTACTTGACCTTAATATTTCCAGACTACAGCATGTGCTGATATCTTAACTTTGCCTGTAAGGAAACTTGCTGACATTCTGTGCTTGTGCATGCAAGTACCTTTCCAAGACCACTAACACTGACCACATAAAGGTGGTTGCAAACATGTAAGCATGATGACCAGCATGCATATTTAATTAACGCTACTGCCCATCACGCTAGCATGCTTACTCTGTGTAGGCATAGCATGATGCCTACATGATTGTTAAAGAATCCAAAGGAGGGCTCAATGAAGAAGACGGTGATGCTAAAAACATTAAAGATAAACAAAGAACGAGGTGGCAGAGACTAAGATATTTAAGTAGTATCACTGAAGTAAATAATATGAATTTTAAAAAAACTCATGGAAGCAGTTGTTGACAGACATGCTTGTTGGACTGAAGTCCCTGAGATCACTAAGAGGCAAATTAGACTAAATGACTATACAATAATTTATCATTTATTTTTCTGTATTTAATGGATATTGCTATACTTTCTAAACAATAGCTGTATTTCTCACAAATATATCTGTTCAAACTCTGAACCAGAAATTTTGATAAGGTTAACCAATTATAAAGAGGAGCACAGTATGTAGGTGAAAGTTGTGGGCAGCTCCGAATTACAAAAAAGTTCATCAGACATCATTCTCTTGAAACAATATTATTATAATTATCTTTCATATCATGCAGAATCTTGTATTGCTGTTTTTGCCTACATGAATGAGACAGCAATGATACAATATAGAGTACCCTTGCCACAGTGTTTTATTTCAGCAACAATAAAAAATGTTAATTCAGTTATTCTTTCTGTTATACCCACTTTATCCTATTCATAGGTGAGGTGGTACTACAGCCTACACTGGCAAGCATCAGATAGAACTAATGCTGGATGGTACAACAGTCTTCTGAAGAATGTTTACGCAGATTAATTCATGTACTTCTGGAGGCACTTCAGAGGGTTGCCATTTCATCTAGAAGCATGTCTGTGAGATGTGTGATATTTATTCATTCATTTATTTTACATTTGTTAACTGGGATGGTCCAACTGGAAGAGCTGCATTTTCAGCAGAGGCCCGGGGAGAAAAGCTCCACTTAATTCAAAACAACAAATAACAACAATAATGATATTATACATAGTGTAAAAACAAGTATTTGCTATACTAGTAGTACCTAGTGAGAAAAGGAAACAGTACAGACAATTCAAATCAGCAATATTTGATATGCACATTCTGTTTGTTATAAGAAACAGACAGAGATTACAACAAGTTCATGTTTGTCAAGGGGTTCCATTTGTAAGACCCATGCTTACTGGGGCATGTACTATGAGAGAAAAAGAGAAAGTGTGGAGGTAACAGTTTTAGGATTATGTGACACATGGACAGAGCCAAGAACTTATAAGATGGGCCTTAAGGGAGTTTTTGAATTGTGTGGTATTTGATGCAGACGTCACGGATGTAGGGAGATTATTCCAAGTTTTTGCTATGTTCTTCTTTCAGCTTTTCCCAGTTAGGGGTTGCCACAGTGGAACTCCGGTCTGCTAATGATTGGCAGCAGATTTTTACAGTGCCAAGGTGCCAGCCCGACGCCCAACCTTCAACGAAGGCATGCCCATTCACGCATGTCTTTTGAACACCACTCGACCGTGGGGAGGACATGCAGACTCCACACAGAAGGCACTCCAGCCAAGAATCGAATGGGAGAACCTTTTGACAATGCTACCACTGTGGCGTATTCCAAGTTTTTGCTATAATGTGTGAAAATAGAGCTTTACTTGCTGTGTTGTTAGCTGAGGTAATAGAGAGGAGTGATTTGTGATATGATCAGAGCACCTGGGAAAAACCTGTGCAAACAGAGGGAGGACACACAGATTCTACATAGTAGAAATCTCAGTCAGAAACTGAACTGAAGAACAATACAATGTCAGACAGGAATGCCAGGCATTGTATCACTGCACCCCCAGCAAGAATCAAACAACTAAACTAAAAAATTCCACAAAGTTTGGGGAAAGTTTTTCCAGACTAAGATTCTGTCAGGTAAGTGCAATAGGGCAGGTATTCACATTGTCCAAATAAAAGTAGCTGAAGAGAAACAGCATAACAGTGGGTCAAAAAGAAACCTATCTGTCCATTGATACAATTACTATTCTTTTGAAACTAATTTCCCATCTTTAAAAGAGGCAATTTTCTTTAAAAGATTGCTCTACCCAGATGCTAGTTTATTTTCTCATCATAAAGAGCTTTTACTTTCCTTCCCTTAATCTAGTGTGGGAGTAGTACATTGGGCTGATGTATAATGAATCGAAAATGGTCTTCAGTCTACCAAAAAAGAAAAAAACTGATGGCCAGCTCACTGATAATGAAATGTTCATAACAGCATAAACCTTACATGTCTGATCATTAGTAATAGTTTCTTGGTAGTTCATTTACCAACTCGATGGCTACAGTAGGTTTTATTGCATGGCATAGTCTTGTCACAAACAATTCACAGTCTATAAACTTCAGTGTCCTTGAAAATACATATGTCTTAGAATGCATTTATACTACAACAATATAACTGACTTATCCTGGACTTTGGGAAAATTAAGGCCTGTTTTTCTTTAAAAAGGTAAAGACAATCAATTTCAATGATATTCACTTTTTATTTTTCAAATAATTACACTAAATTGAATATGTTAATGATCAGCAGGTGTTTTTTGAGAAGTGCCTTCTATAAATGTTTTTATATCTGTATTCTTCATAGACACGTACACACACAAACACGTACACACACGCGCGCGCGCACACACACACACACACACACACACACACACACACACACACACACACACTTGACACACACACAAACTTGACACACACTTGACACACACTTGACACACTCTGGTACTTCTCCATGTTATACCTGAATAACTTATTGCACTAAATTACATTTTGCATTATCTCTGATAGACTGACTACTCTTCTGATCATCTCTGAATAATGTACATGGGTAGCATTTAAAACATGAGGCAGCTGCAGTGAACAAGTATAGGAATTTTGGGCCAATAACTGACAACATATTAATGTTTAAAAGTAACATTTTCTGTGTTACATGAATGTGTTATTTCACCTTGAAATCTACATTTAAAGTATGTCATCCAGAAAGTCTGTAGTTCTTATCCCCCTACTTCTGTCTCATGAGAATATAACCCATCAGTCTATATATACTGTGCTTTGGACATACAGCCATTAGAATATGTGGGCATTTAGGGTGTTCTAAAGGTTTCAATATGTTTATTATGTGTTCTATCAACTTTTTAGGAGTAACCCAATAAATATATTAAAAGTAGTTAATGACAAAGTAAATCCTACCACACTGAGTTTAATGTAGTGACTTTCACATGTTGTACAAGAAATTATGTAAAATGTTTGACCTGAACACGGCTAAGTCCTACCTGGAGTCAAAGCTTTCTAGGCTTACATTGGAACATATTTCCTTTTGCATTAATGTTTATTGAATCAACCCATGACTGTAAGACCAAGTTAGATTATGCCAGTGGTAATGAAAAGTTAATGCCTAAAACCATGGATGCATGCTCTTTGATAGTTTCCTTGGGAAGCTTTGAACTTGTAGCTCAGCAACATTTCTGTTGCAGCTGTCTACGTGAGGAAGTGTCACAATACATACGGTAAGTGTCCAAATACTTCTTGGTGAGGTTAACAGCATTCCTTCCATTTTGTCTCACAGTACAATTCTGATTCTAAAGGTTGTGTATAAATTCCATTTTGTATCAAGTACACCAAAACAGTTGCTTGGTGCCATTAGCAGTTCATGACACACAGGTTTCTGTGGATAAAGTACACTTCTTTTGCCACTCTGTAGCATCATCACAACCTGTCTTAACAATGTTATGTTATAGTTTGCTATGTCTGAAAAAGAGGGTGCTAGTGTGCTAGCAACTTCCATTTGGCTTGGTTCTTTGTAGGATTGTTGTAAACTCCTCCCTCATATGTTCAGCTCCCTCCCTGTCAGAACTCCTTACAAATAACCGAACAATCTTTCCAAGACATTGAAACATACCTTTCAGAATCTCAACTCATATTCAGTCCAAATAAAACAAAGCTTATGCTCTCCACTAATAGCAAAGTTCCTGATAACACTCCCCTTCACCATTTACTCAGCCAATAAAGCTAAAATTGAACCTGTCCAGAGCACCAAACTCCTTGGAGTCACAACTGACAACAACCTAAAATATGACAAACACCTCACTCTAACTATCAAAAAGGGTCCACATTAAGCTAGGTTCACTATACAGAGTCAAGCCATACCTAACCGAGGCCACTAGACATTCCATAGCCAGGACCTATCTACTCTCTACCTTTCTATATGCCTCACCAATGTTCACTAATCTCAGAAAATCAGATTCAGACAAACTAGAGTCCTACTAAACAAAATTGCAAGATTCACTTCTAGCCTCCCTTGCAAATCACATCACTGCACACCACTTTATAAACTAAATTGGATTGAATTACCCAATCTCCTATTCCTCAGCCAACTAACTTTCATTCAGTCCATCTTCCACCATCCAGCAACTGTCCTGCACTCAAGAGCTTAGTGCAGCCCTACTCAAATGGTAGGCCACTAAGATCCTCTAACAAACTACTACTCAAAGTAACCAGATCTAATAATTGTTACAGTAACTCTCTATTCTCCCACCAAATATCTAAGCCCTGGAATTGCATGCCTCAGACAATTCTAAATTCTAGCAACACCTCCGAATTTAAACTACTGCTTAAGGAACACCTAATCAAAAACCTGACTTTGATCCTGTACTAATACAGGCTGATCATTTTGTCCTTCCTTGTTCTTGTAACCAAAATCTCTCTTCACTTACTACATTCTAACATCCAAACTATCCCTTCTCTCAAGGAATTCCAATTTCTCTCTACCTATCTCAAGCTCACTACTGTTCCTGTTTTTATCTAATTCAAGCTTCCTACAGTTTCATTATATTCCCTCCTTCTTGTACGTCACCTCAATATTGCTTTAGCTATCACTGTTTAGAACACGTAACACTAGCATAGCAACAATCAGTCATATTCATGTTCATATATAATACTTGAATCTTGTAAATATTTACCACCAATAAAATTATATTGATTTACTGATCAGTCATTTCTCTATGGCATGAGTTATTTCATGCTAGTTTATTTGTTACCTTTCTTTTTTTCCAATTTATATTACTCTCTCAATTTATATTGTTTATGTATAAACTATTTGCTACCTGTACTTACCAAAGTTATGTATTCTTGATTGTTATCAATATCTTGTATTGTCTGTAATGTGTTTTTGTAATGGAGCTTTTCTACCTGGGCCTCCACTGAAAAAGGGCCACTGGCCCAGTCAGACATCCTCGGTAAACAAATGTAAATATAATACTTCTAAGAAAGTCTGTGCACTGATATTTGTAGTAAGTACTATACTGAATATAATGTTATATTTAGCAATATGCCATGGGATTCATATAATAAGATATACATGTAAACTATAGCAATGGTTTATTTGGGATGATTTTCCCCAGGCCCATCTTACTACTGATGATGGATATGCCCTGGAGCCATGGTTGATGACATCTATTAAAAATCCAATAAAAACACAGATGTCGAGAAACAGAAAACTTTTATATAACAGCAAAGCTTTCGGGTTACAAGCCCTTTCTCAATACTAAAACAGGTTTCATTTACATACACAATTTAAATAGGAGCCAAAATAATCACATGACCTGCAGCCAAAGTCATATGACAAAAATTGTAATACATTTCAAAAACATTACAAAAACATTACAAAAACACCTATTATATGCATATATAAAATAATAATATTATAATAATATATACAAAATAAAAATAATAAACCTACATATTAATTACTTAGTTTAATTTAGTATGCTGTATTTTAACTAAAATAGGTTTTAAAGTAATACTGGAATTCAGATTATGTTACAAAGATTTTAGGGGGAAAAAATCCAGCAACCTTTTTTTAAACCAGGTACACTAAGATGTATGAATTGTAGTTGTTGCATTGATATTAATGACAACAGCACTTTCCTTCATCCTGTAACACATAGGAATTATAAATTTAACGTAGCGGCTACCTGTGTTAGCAATAATGTGGTTTATTTGGCAACCTGTGTTTTGTGCCCTTCTTTCTATGTGGGAAAAACCACTAGAAAGTTAAAAGAACATATTATTGAGCACAAATCCGAGATAAGAAGAGCTAATGAAAAGAATGCCCTGTATAAACATATAAATGCTTTTTTTTAATTGAACATAAATTCAAATTTAGGGTTAAGATAATGTATCTATATCTTGTAGAGGGGGTGATATTAATAATTTATCAGAAATTAAAGAATATGAGTGGATAATAAAACTGGCAGCCGATCATGCACCAGGGCTGAATTCCAGTATTACTTTAAAACCTATTTTAGTTAAAATACAGTGTACTAAATTAAACTAAGTAATTATTATGTAGGTTTATTATTTTTATTTTGTATATATTATTATAATATTATTTTCTGTTTCTCGACATCTGTGTTTTTATTGGATATATCTATTAAAAATCAACAGACCATGGCAGATAATAGCTACATCTATGCCCTGTCAAAAACACAGTTTACTGTTGAGCATATGTTTGGCATGCTGAAGGCCATTTTCTCTGCCTGGATGTATCTGGTGTTGCCCTACAGTATGACTCTAGCACATGTAGTATGATATTTTCTGCCTCTGCTATGTTACACAACATAAGTTTGAGGAAATAGTTGCAGCAGGGAGTAGGCATGCAGGAGAAAGAGCTTCCACATCACCATGCAGTGGATAATGAGTTCAATGAGGGGGCATTTAAGGAGCCGGCAGCAGTGGACACTATGCCAGACAAAGACGGGCGCAGTATGCTGTGGTACTGGCTAAGAGGCAGTGGCTTACTCATAACTAAGGGCAGGAGTAAACCATTATACAGAACATTAAATGTGATGCATGCAATCTGGGAAGTATTTATCCCCAACAACAAAGATTCTACACGCACTGCCAGTATAGCATACACATGAAAACACGTGTAGAATTGCAGTTAACATAATCAGGGCCATCCTCTGCTGAGGACTTTATAAATACCTGTGCATGGCCTCACAGCAGCATACACAAATGGCACCTGTAAAATTGCATTTGCACCACGTTTCCCATTGACAAGGCAGCTTATTCACAATAAAATACACTATAGAAAGTTATTGTTGAAGCACTCATTGACTTGCAACCATATGGTCCAACGTATCTTCCTTTTGATTGGCACACTTGTCATGGCTATCCTTTAGTGCAGCTATAGCTTACAAATTGTACCACACACATTCACAGAGCACATTGCCCAAACAGTTTTCAGAAACATTCCTGCTGGAGATAGAGTATGTAAGTACCAATTTAGAAATTCAAAACTATGTCACAAAGAATTGTATCTCCTGATGAGAAAATTTTCTGCACCTAGGACTGCAGTTTGGGAGACTGTCAGGGCATAATCTTCCATAGCATAACAAGCATCTCTGCCACCAATGGTCTTTACATCACAATTTAAAAATGATAATTCAGTAGTAATAATAATAATAATAATAATAATAATAATAATAACAATAATTCAATAAATCAAATGAAGTATAGCCAGCCATGGCAGACAGCAACAGAATCTGGCCATCACCACCACTACATGTCAGCCACCCAACTGTGCAAAGCCATGTCCTCTGCACAATGGCCTTCTTCTGGTGAATTCTGCATGACAGATGGTCTTGGCCAGTCACAATTGCTGGGGTATGTTTTTCTGTCATTTAACAGTCACGCTGGCTATAGCTGAAACATGTGCCATGGTGTGCAACATGAAAACAGACTTTACCATGTACAAATACTCATTGTAATTGTTCTACAACATAGTTTATTACATATGCCAGGAGTTTGATGGAGAGTACTACATTAAATGAGATCTATCTGATCAAGGCTGGTAATGTCCTTTCATCTCAGACCAAAGAACTGCCACTAGCTCATGTTTTACAGGCATGTTTCACAGTTGGTTGCATATTCTGTTTCAATTGATGCTAATAAACAGAGCTCAGAGTCTCACCTGCTGAAGATATCCATCCAGTGAAATAATGTTAGCATTGACACAGTTACAGATTAAAGGAAAAGCTACACATCTGTAAAAGGCTAACATTCCCTAACTCCCACCTTCATTGAACCACCAAGCATTCTAAAATCATCTGTCATTACTAAGTGAGTAAATACCTCAGTCACGATCATTATCAAGGACTCACCATAGTCATAGTAGCACTGCACAGGTGGACACTACAAGCCATATGGATATTTTGGGAATCAGAAGATTTTGCTTTAGAGAACATTTGTGACTAAAACTAAGAAAGAAAAAAACGCTCAGGCAATCGCTGCTCCACGCTCTTTAATATAAATTTAAACGTTACAAACTTGTCCAACGCTTTTCGTCTAATTCGATGGTTAGACTTCTTCAGATAAACTGGCAAACATTAATCATTTGATACAAACTTGTTTAAACAGCAAGCCTTCGCTATAAGAGCCGCCAAAATTCAACCAGTATTACTTTTTCTTAAAGTGACAGAAATATTTAAATTTATAAAGTCGACAAGATGTATGAATGTCCACTGAAATCAAAAATTGGTGAATTAAAACCTATTAGTTTTAATGCCTAAAATGTATTGTTATATTAAAAAATGCTTTAATTTTCAAATGAAAAAATAATAAATAAATGAATAATAAAACATAAAATTATCAGCCAAATGCTAACGCATAGTGTTTGATCAAGAAAGCGGTCTATTTTTGAACCAATAAGCTGTGTACAACAAATTTTAAAATTAAAATAATAAAAATATTTATTTATTAATTAATGTTCTATTCATAGAAACTAACCATTTTTACAGTGCAATTCAAAAGATGCTTAGAATCTTATAAAATTATATTAATATACAAATTGTATTGATTTAAAACAAAATTAAATTAACACTATTAAAATTAATTTATTTAACATTATATTATCATTAGTTTAAATCAAATATAGGTTGAATATAAATAGGGATGAAATCTTGTTGGCAGAGGCTATATATTTATTTATATTGTTTGTATTATATACTACAGTATTTAAGATATCTGTGATTCAGATATCAAAATATTGTTCAAAATTAGTCTATTGCATAACTGCTTCTTCTAATTGGTTGTTGTATATATAATTGTTTTATTATTAAAGTTAAACAACCTAGCTATTATCTCTCTAAACTTCTTAGTTTTAACAGGCACATGAGTGAACATTTCTCATTAAGGCCAGGATAAGTGAAAGCATTAAGTTTGATCTGCCGTAACAGTTCACATTTCTCCAATAATAAATTAAATGGACCCCCTCTGATTTCTTGCTTCATTTGATGAATTACTTTAAAACAGAATTTATGTTCAGGATATTCCATGACGTGCCTCGCTAAGGCATTGTTTTCTTATACAATTTGATGCTTCTCAAATGCTCGTAAACTCTATCCCTTAGCCTTCGCTCCGTTTTTCCTATATAAAAGCAAGGACACCCCTGGCAGGTAGCTAGGTAGATGATTCCTTTAGAATTACAATTGAATTTGCCCTTAATGTGGAGTTTAATTCCATTGATGTCTGTTGTTATACCTGGGGTCATATAATGGCAGTATGGACAATTGCCACATTGACCCATTCCTCTATTGAGGGCTGTCAGGTTGGCATTATTGTGTTTTTGAAATATATATTTTAAGTTAGAGCCTTTCTTCCATATAACTTTGGGTACTAGACCTAATTTAGATGTTAATATATGGTCATCATTAAGAATATTCCAATTCTTCAATATGATATCTTTGATACTAGCAACGTCTAAAGAGAATCTTAAAATACATGCCAAATTGAAATCTTCAGTGTTAGATCACCCCCTTGATGTAGTTTGTGATGATTCCATAAACTGGACTCCATCTTTTTGAACACAGAAGTCTTTTTGCTTTAATATAGGTCTGTAATATCCATTTATTCTTTTTATTTTGACTTCTTCTAATATGGGGTCCAAAAAATGCTGGGGATATTGTCTATTGAGGAACATCTGTTTTAAACTTAAGCATTCCTTCTCAAAATTTTCATCTGTTGTGATCATTTGTGTGGCTCTGATGAGCTGTACTTTAACCACCGACTTTTTCTGATGCATAGGATGTGCATTAGAGAAGTGCAAGAATTTGTTAGAATAGGTGGATTTTCTAAAGATGTTTGCTTCATATACTTCTTGTGCCCTATTCTTACTCAACTTCACATCTAGATAAGATATGGATTCTTCATTATAGGTATGGATGAATTCTAAAAAATCTGTACTCTCATTGAACATGTTTGCAATGTCTATTGCTGATTTTTCATCTCCATGAAAAATTATGAAGATGTCATTTATGAATCTAGCATAAAAAGTTATTGTGCTATTGAGAAAATCATTATTGAATACAACATTTTTCTCCCAATAAGACATCACTAAATTAGCGTAGCTCGATCCACACGGGGATCCCATCGCAACTCCTTTCTTTTGTTTATAAAATTGGTTTTCAAAGAGAATAAAATTATAAGACAAAATTATGTCCAATAGTTCTCCTTCCAGAGCTATTCCAGCTGGTTCTGCATTTTTTGTCTCATGTTTGCTGTAACCCAATCCATGCCCTGCTGATGGGGGATGCTGGTATACAATTCCTTCACATCCACTGTGATAAAATTGTTATCTTGTTGGTAATCAATGATGTTTATTTTTTCCAATAAGTCCCATGAATCCTTCAAAATCCACTCGTCCTTTGTTACATATTTCTTGAGGACCCTGTCCACATACTTAGCACAAGCATATGTGGAGGATCTCCTGCCATCTACTATTGGTCTGAACAGTGGATTGTTGATATATTTATGGATTTTGGGACTCCAAATATAGTTGGTACTCTTGGGGCTTCCATCATGAGATAATTGAAAGCATGTGAATCAATCCTTGCCTTAATGTGAAGTTCATTCAGAAAACTTCTGATGAATTGATTGGAACTCTTGTATTCATTGAGTGATGATTCTTCATAACAATCTGATGTTAGAAGATCTTTGATCTTATTATTATAATCCAAAATGCCCATGATTACAAGCCCCCCTCCCTTGTCTGGGTTCATAATTCTTACATTAGCTGATGTTAGCAAGTTGATATTATCTCTCTCTTCTTTAGATAGATTGTATAAATAATTCTTCCTTTGTTGGTCCAGTTGTCTCAAGTCTATTTCACACATTTTCTCGAAGGTGTAAAGTGTAGTGTGCAAAGGTGGATTAAAGCAACTAGCCACTCTTAAAGGATTAATTGTTGAATTATACGCTCCTAGCAGTTGTCTGAGATTCAACTTTCTAACAAAAAGTTTAATGTCACAAATGGTCTGAGCAATATTCATTTTGTTAGATGGTACGAAGGTTAAGCCCTTCGCTAAGATGTTAGCTAATTGCTCTGTGACATTAAAAGAAGAAAAATTGTATATTATAAAATCTTGTTGTGTGTTTTTAACTACTACCAACGCCTCTGATTCTGCATTCCATATTATCTCTTGTGGTTGTGATTCTTCCTCCTGTTCCATTGCTTCCTCTGATTCCATCGGGAAAACCCTGCCTAGGGTTAGAGGTAGATGCTTGTTGATTGATGTTTTGCTCCTTGTTGATGTTGTTATTTTTATTGTTATTATTGTTCCGTTCCTTTATTCTATCACGTCTTCTTATATTATCTTCTTGTTCCACATTTCTATGCATATTAGCATGTGTCAGAGGTTGCTGTGGGTCCTCTTCAGGTGTTGTAGTTGTATTATACATAGCTGCTGTCTCTTCAGTTTCTCTGATGTTAAATGTATGATGATTGACCCGAATCTGTGCCTTTGGTGGTGTGGGGTATGCTGTCCTTGCTTTATATTGTGCTTGGTCCCTTTGGAGTTTCTTAATTTTAGTGGATCTTATTTTTGCCAAATGTTGTTCGATACTTTGGAAGCAACGTTGGTAATCATACTTGAGTTTGATGGAGAGGAATACTACATTAAATGAGATCTATCTGATCAAGGCTGGTAATGTCCTTTCATCTCAGACCAAAGAACTGCCACTAGCTCATGTTTTACAGGCATGTTTCACAGTTGGTTGCATATTCTGTTTCAATTGATGCTAATAAACAGAGCTCAGAGTCTCACCTGCTGAAGATATCCATCCAGTGAAATAATGTTAGCATTGACACAGTTACAGATTAAAGGAAAAGCTACACATCTGTAAAAGGCTAACATTCCCTAACTCCCACCTTCATTGAACCACCAAGCATTCTAAAATCATCCGTCATTACTAAGTGAGTAAATACCTCAGTCACGATCATTATCAAGGACTCACCATAGTCATAGTAGCACTGCACAGGTGGACACTACAAGCCATATGGATATTTTGGGAATCAGAAGATTTTGCTTTTGAGAACATTTGTGACTATCCAGTCATAACTTTTATCTCTGGGCCTTGTCAAAAACTGAGCCTCATAACATATACAGGACCACTGCATTTGTTTTTCATGTACTATTTAAGTAGCTGTTTCACAACTGTGCTCTGAAGGTGTAGTTTGGTGACATTCTGTGACTTTTTGATCCTTGAGCCCATAGTCTGGGTTGCATTAAAACAGAGCAATGAAAAAAAAAACAAGTGAATCAAAAACTTGAGGGCTTTTCATATGAAAACGTATTGAGGTTATGTAAGGAGTGCAGTGTCTACATTAATCACAGATCCAATTATCCTGAGGCCACATAGGGAGATTACAGCTGTGTCTTCTGCATTAGTCATATACTGAGGTTGGAATTGATGTATACTACCTGTACTTATCATGTACCCTATTATAGTAAGTCACAGCTGGTGTGCTGTGTCAGCACTCATTGTATTCCCTATCACACTGAGGTCACAGCTGGTGTGCAGTGTCTGCAGTCACTGTATTCCTTATCATAGGATCGTAGGATCATAGGAGATTACATGGCTATCTGCCCAGAGGTAATTTTATACCTAGCCTATTTAAGTCCCTGGAATGAGTAGCCCTAGACCTGTTTGATTTATGGATTTGCAGTAAGTTCATTAGGATTGGGTCTTGGGTTGCTCTGTAGGCCAGGCATACATCTCCAATCTCTGTAAAAGACTAACGTTCCCTTACTCCCACCTGCTGAGGTCATAGTTGTTATACACTGTCTGCACTAGCCATATACTTTATTATAGTGAGGTCACAGCTAGTGTGTGTGGTATCTGCCCTTATTGTATACCCCGTCAAAGTGAGGTCAATGCTGGTGTGCAGTGTCTGTGCTCACCGTATTCTCTATCATACTGAAGTCACTGTTGTTGTACAGTGTCTGCATTCATTATATGCCCTATCATAGTAAGATCACAGCTGGTGTCTCATGTCTGCATTAGTCATATACTGAGGTTAGAATTGATGTATAGTGTCTGCACTCATTGTATACCCTATTATAGTGTAGGTCACAGTTGTGCAGTGCTGGCATTCATTGTATTCCCTATCACACTGAGGTCACAGTTGGTGTGCAGTGTCTGCAATTGTCATACACCCTATCATAGTGAGATCACAGTTGTACAGTGTTTGCACAAGTCATATATCCTATTACAGTGAAGTCACAGTCGGTGGACAGTGTCTGCCCTAGTCACATACCGTATCCATACCTCTAAACTGTCCGTTTTTTCGCTG
Source organism: Protopterus annectens (assembly GCF_019279795.1). Taxonomy (NCBI): domain Eukaryota; kingdom Metazoa; phylum Chordata; order Ceratodontiformes; family Protopteridae; genus Protopterus; species Protopterus annectens. The sequence continues at coordinate 716,343,767 of NC_056729.1, forward strand.
AATGTCCAGATTTTTGCCTCATGTTTTTTGGTCTGTTTATCATAAAATTTGTGATTTTTCTGACAAATCATTGAGGATATAAGTGACTAGTGACACACATTTGAGTTTCAGACTTCATATCTTTAAGAACATGCAAGCTAACACAAAATCCTGTTATCCTACCACTTTCTAAGTTTGTAAGAGCAATATACAAGATCTGTCCACATTTTTGGCCATTTGCCCCCCCCCCCCCATTATTTTAGGCTTTCTCCATCTTTCTTACTCTTTGAGTTTGAGAGGTATCACCGTATCATCCTGAGATCACAGCTACTCTGAAGTGACTGCACTCTTCATATAGCCCATTGTACTGAGGTGAAATGGAGATGCGTTTAACAGATATGGTGCCGTTGTTGCACTTTCTTAAGGGCTGATGTACATATGCAGGAACAGTTTTTTTTCAGTGCTGTTGCAATATGAATCTCATCCTACTGTTGAAGAAAAGGCCCTACTTTGCCTTCTCCATTTTAAGCCTGTACAGGACTGGTCACTATTTTTCCCTCTTTGGCACGGTGCTTATATGAGTGCAATTCTTCATACATTAGGTGTTTTGCAAGATATACCTGTTTTAAAACAATACAGAATGCACACCATGGTAATCTGTGAATGCACCTACCTACATAAAATACTAATGCAGCTTATGGCCTTCTGCCATCAAGTGTTGACTGGAACATTTTGTGCATATCTGGTGTGAGCAACAAAAAAACATGCTTTTACACACTTGTGTCATCTCCCTGAGACATATAATTCTTATGTCCAAGTCATTCTTGATGGCCAGTTTCTGTTTTAACACTCAGTGTTTCAATGAAGTTGTTATACTTAGTTCAGAATCTATGAAAAACATCACTAAAATGGGGTATGTTTAATAAATCCTGTCATGGTCACGCATTTACTTCAGAAGATTTTGGTGGCTGAATTGATTGTGGTCACAACTTGTGCAGTATGACACTGTCTGATCAGTTGATGAGACTATCTGAATTCAGAAAGTTTTAATATATACATATAAGTTCATAATCCATGAAGGCCTATAAAATATCCTGTGATGTAAACTGATTCCATTTGTCCTTTACCTTTCTACATGTTACATGCTGTATGTTTTACCTTTTTCAAATGAAATTAATCCATATATGGCTAGAGAAAAAACTCAGGTCCTTGAAAATTAGCTATGTGCATTAATAGGATGAATGACAGAACATGGGGACCCCAAGAAGTCAGCTGCATCCAGAGCTTGTAATTATTCCTTTCAGTGATCAGTGGACTGCCTTTCAGTGGTGGAAGGATAATGATCCACACTGGTTTACTGAACATGATGACCAGCATGGCTACTGAAATATATAATCTTCAGATGAGCTGATGGCACCGTCACATCCTAACTTCTGCCTGTCTCTGACATATAAGAAGAAAGAGGCGTTCCACTTATGGAACTGTGCTATTGACTTGTTATAATCTACAGTGAATGGTGCATAGATGCCATCATCTTCATCATCATTGTCATCATCATCAGCAGCGCAGCGTTCATTATTAGGAATCCTGTTTTTTTAAATTTATACTGAAGATTTATCACTCCTAGAAGCCTTCTATAACACAAAGTATTTAGATAACCTGAAAGCAGATTATGTATATTTGGTGATCCCAAATCTTTAGTAATCCTGATCATGTCATGCAGGAGCTGTAGATAGTTTACTCAGTGGACAGTTGTAAATGGCCTGATGAGGAACATAAGTAAATCTGTTTGTACAGTACTTGGGGGGGGGGGTCAAGAATTTATTTTTCCCCTAGAATAACTTCAGTCCTGTTGGCAAGTACTAGGTATTGTTGTTGATAATAAGCTAGAATTTAACCTGCATAAATATTTTGGTAACACTGAGTTGAGGACTAAAGTTTATTTTAATTTATTTATTAATTTACTAACATTTGTTTACTACGGTAGTCCATTTGGGCAGTGCCTGTTTTCAGCAGAGACTGGGGAGAAAAGCTCCACAAGTACATAGATAAGTAATAGCATTCTGTATAGAATGGAAGCTTAAATGGAGATTCACAGTTAAGAAGTAAGACTCAGCTTTACACGCACACACACACATATATATATATATATATATATATATATATATATATATATATATATATATATATATAGACATAAGTTTATATATATATATATATATACATATATATATATATATATATATATATATATATATATAAACATAGGTGAGTCTTTCTCTCTCGATATATATATATATATCTCTATATATATATATATATATATATATATGGGATCCGTGTAGATGTTTGAAGTTTCACTTCTTCAAATCCACTTCACCGAGTCCACTTGTTCGAAGTAGTGAGACTTCGAACATTGACTTCGGCAGTCACACTACAGCGCGGAATGGGAATATTTCCTTTTCCCCGCTGTAGTGCAATCTCGGAGTTGGTATATTTGAGTGAGGTGGGGGGCACAACTCCCCATATGGGGGGTGCAGGGGGGACTTGTCCCACCTGCAAAAACATGTTTTAGTGTTTTTTATTTTTGGGTCACCTAGGGAACTTTCGTTAAAGTGAACTTTCGCTGAAGTGTGGGTCTCCTGCTCTATTTCGAAGTGTTCTTTCGACGATGTAGAGCAGTAGACCCATATATATATATATATATATATATATATATATATATATATATTTATATTTATATATATATATATATATATATATATATATATATATATATATATATATATATATATATATATATATATATATATATATATATATATATATATATATATATATATATATATATATATATATAAATATATATATATATATATGTATATATATATATATATATATATATATATATATATATATATATACACACACACACACACATACATACATATATAGGAAAAGTCAGAACTACATTGCAAGACTCACACTGTTACACATCAAGTTGTAACATTGTATAACATTACAAGATTTACTAGCAAGGGTGGTAAATTAGACAATGTGGTCTAATTCACATGGTAAGTTAGGCAGAAACAACATTTGTAATAAGACAGCAGAGGATACTAAGGTTACTTGTCTTTGAGTAGTAGTGAGAAAGGGATCTGGAGGATGTAGGTAAATAGGAGAGAGATGAGAGATGAGAGGTAGAATGGAGTTACCGAATAGGATAGAGGAGAGAAAGTAATAGGGAAAGAAGGGAATATATAGAAAAAGGGGGAAGGATGGAGTAGTAGGAAGAGTAGGAAGATTTGAAAATAAAAATAATAATAATTTAAATTTTTATACTGCATCTTTTCAGTGAAGAAACGTTATCATGTATAACAACTTCACATTTGCAAATTATTAACATAATCCATATAAAATCTTTTGTTGCATGCACAAAACTAATTAGCAACACAGTACTGAATAGCCCTCATCCCCACCCTCTCCCCCAAAAGAAATATCGTGCATTCTTTACAACACAACATTCATACTGCATGCAGCAGTCTCATGCCACAGGTCTGAGACTTGTACTGCAGTCTTTTCCCTTTCTTTCTTCAGAACGATTACATTTACCAATTTTCCTGCCCTTTCTCTGCAAACATCTGGACCACTCTGCCAAATTCCTCTCATCCTGTCTTCCCCCACCCTGTGCTGTTCTAATTTAATTCTCACAAATTATGCCATACACTGTGTCTTCATCAACCCTTTCTGGCCACTACTAATTTATCTTTCAATTTCTCAGTATTTAGCCAATCTCCTATCTCCTATACCCCATGTACTCCCCTTTTACCCTCTGCTATGTCGTTCACCATCCCAAATCAATGCCAACCCCTAGTTTAAACCATTTGTTCCAACCTAATTCAGCTCATACCTCCTGAACTACATTCTATACATCTCCAAATATTCCCAACATAAATGCAATTGGCCTGCCTTGTAAAGGCCCACACCTGCAATAACAATCATTAGCCCCACAGGGCAAGATGCAATTCCTCCCTGAGAACTGAAAAAAAAAAACTTGCTCAAAATAGAAAAATTACCAGAACCAAAGTGAATGGAGGTGGCATCAAATGTTAAAAATATATATTTTAATAATCCAAAGAAATGCAAATGGATGAACAGATTGTGCTTTTATCTGCAATATAATAAGACTTCTTCAGAATCAATTATACACATTCACAGTAACCTTTTACATACCCCACTCATAATGATCACATATTCATCCCCCTATCTGAAAAAGTGGGGGCAAAACCTTTGTTGTTATATTGTAAGGGGAGATCCCTTAAGAATATGTTAGAAGTAGACAGCCAGGTTGGTGGTCTCACCAGTAATAAAAAAACATGATAGAGCTAAATGTGGCTTCTGCCCCAACGTAGATACATCCTGGTGGGTGATTCTGTCAAGGTTAATCAGAATGTTATTAAACCCTGTTTTCACTGTAATTGCAACTCTACAGGTATTGTTCATCTTGCTTTATGCCAAAATTGCAATGTGTTTTATGTGGGGAAGACCCAAAGAAAGTTGAAAGAGCATATTTATGAGCATCTTTTAGACATTAGAAAACAAAATGTTAAAAACGCTTTGTATAAGCATTCTTCATACCACCTTGGTCATTGTTTTTTGTTTTTGAATAAATCCTCAGGAATCCAAGGGGTGGGCCTTGGGATGATTATACTGAAAACTGGGAATTATACTGGCAACTAAAGCTGACTGCTACTGTTTTATCTGGTCTTAATGACTATGTATGTATTGCTAGTGTTCTTAGGCTTAAGTCTTACTATGTTAAAACTGCATTTGGTATTGCTTGGTTCCTGATTTTCACACCTGTTCAGGTTTTAATTGCATTCCACTTACATTTTAATTGCATTTTAACTTTTATAGGAAAGGAATGAACATGCGTTAATTATGAGTGGGGTATATAATCAGGGACCTGGGGACCCAGGTTGATAGTAGTCTGTCATTCGACACCCATGTAGCTAAAGTAGTTAGGAAGTCCTTCTACATTGCCCACCTTATCATGAAGGGGAGGTCATAGTCTCCCTTTACTCATCACTCATCAGACCAATAATTGAGTACAATGCCCCATTCGGAATGTATCTGACCCGACACTTGCAGCAGCTGGAGAGGCCACAAAAGTTCCTCACCAAAAGGATAAAGGGTCTCAAAAATCTGTCCTATGCTGCCCGACTGAAAGAACTCCAGCTCTATTCACTCAGAGGTGACCTTTGCCTAACATACAAGGCCATGTCAAACCCAGATTTGATGAATATGCTTCACCTCAAAAATCTAGATCCATCAGAGCCACAAGGGCGGAGACTTGGAGAGATAGATTCATCACCCAAAGACTCCTATGCTGTGGAACAAAATCCCGGTACATGTGAGGCAGAGCGCCTTGTTCAAGAGAAATCTTGACCAATGGATGGGAGATCGCAGATATACCCCAGGAATTACCTCAGTGTCACTGCTCGACAGAGGCACAGCAAAATAATGGGTATAGTTCCCAATGGGCTAGGCTTATAAATGCCCTCGGGCAGATAGCCTAGTATGAACCTATGAACCTATGAACCTATCAATGTATATAATTGAGTCTGAGGAAGTCTGGTTATGTTTGCAGATGAAAGCTCTTAATCCTTTCATTCATGTGCATTTATTTGCATTATTAAAATACATATTTGTAACATCTGAGGCTATCTCCATCCACTTTTGTTCTGGCAATTGTTCTTCTTTTAGCAAGGTTTGTTTTTTTTTTGGTTCTCAGTTTGTTTGTGTTATGTCTTTACCTGATCCTTCTGTGGGCTGTGGTGGCCAAAAAACATCATTTTGGAGAGTTTAGCTGCTAACATAGGTTTACTCACCCAGTTGGTGCAGGAGTTGAGCTGCAAAGTTAATACCACATTATCCCAGCTGAATCTTGATGGTGAATTTTTAAAACACCCCTTCTTGTCTCATCATGGCTAGGTAAAGGGAACTACAAGACTGTCCTATGGCTATTAACAGCACTTTCTCTGCACAAGTAATGGACAGTGAGGGTATAATATTAGCTAATTGGTTCAATGTTCCTTTGGATTTAAACACTGGTGCTGGCGAACAGATAATGGTGTGGTCCCTTAAGCAATTCACAGAGAAGTATGAGAACACTGTCTTCAAATGCTGTAAGTTACAAATTGAAAATTCTTACTTCCATGAATGCCTGAAAGTTGGGAGGGTGCCTAAGGGGTTACAGACTTGGAAGTTTCCCACGGGCTTATTCTGGATTCTGCCCTACATAAAGAATGGATTTGCTTTTTTGATAGGCATGGATGCAAACTTCTTGAAGTATTGATGAAGCATAATCAAAAAACAATAAAGGAATTAATCATGGAAGTCAACAAAATGGACTCTTTAATCACCTCAGATTTGCTGTTCGAACAGAACAAGCAGCAATGCAAAGATATTTTTTCAAAAAGTGACAAAGAGATCAGGGAAATTAAGAGGAGGAAGGAGAGAAAAATGGACAGGTACAAGACTGAAAATTCTGGAGATGGGCATATCCCAAACCTCCGGTGGCTAAATCCAGCATTTCTAACTTGTATGATAATTACCATGCACTGGACAGTGGTGAACAAGCACTTAACACTGTGGAGGTGACCACCCCTTTAGAGCAAGTCCCTGTCAGGAGATCAGAGAGGTTACAAAATTGGTGAATACATCAGCAGGACCTGCCCCCCCCCCGGCATGCTCGTAACTCAGGGAGCTTGCAATATGGCAGGAAGATGAACCCGGACCCATGCAACAATAGCTGGTCACAGAGGAGGTATTAATGGGCTGCTCGGCCAACAAAGATGATTTTTGTTTTGGTTATGGTCTCCAGATCATGCAGAATCTTTCAGGTGATTTTAAACTATTTAATTTCTTCAGCCAACATTTCAACACTGTTCAAGCTGACTTGTTTAGCAAAGGATACAATTTTGTTCTGTACTGTCATTCACAGATTTTTAAGGTATTTACTGGCTTACATTTTTTTTAAGGAAACTGAATTTCAAGATTTTGTTTAATGACAGACAGTATTTTTTTCCAAGATTCTGCACCGTAGCCATACTTTCAACCCCATCCCCTTTCTTTGCCTGTTCTGTTATTTGAAAAACTTTGTGAGAATGATCTGAGACATTTTTGGCACAAGAACAGGTCACATTATAATTTAACCGAAACTGAGTATTAACTGCTGACTGTATTAGGACATGATAAATACATATGGGTAATGAAACCCGATAAGGGGGAGCTGTCGTTATCTGGAACAGAGATGATTATTTAAATAGGATGAACAAGTATGTTTTGCAAAGCATTTTTTATAAGGAGGTTTCTTTACATTTTGTCCATATTGCTTACAAGAAGATTGACTATTATTTGAAGGACTTGTTTGATCAGGGACAAATTACTTTTGAACTCTTTCACTTTCTTGAAGTGAAGTACCCAGTGGTGCCCACTTTTTTTGGTGTTCCTAAGGTTCACAAAAGCACCACTGACCCACCAATGAGACCTATTGTTAGTGCACAGTGTTCTAAAACCCATCCTCTTGCCAATTATATTAACTATAAACTTAAAAATGGCTGGAACCTTTTTCCAACTTGTGTTGAGACTCCTGGAATTTCTCGCTCAATCTCAAGCAGTTAGGATATTCAAAAGACTTAATTTTTCTTACAATTGACATGGTTAAATTATTCAATGCTATACCACATTCCATAGGACTGGAGTGATTTCATGATTTTTAAATGGAATCTACGATATTGACAACAATGACATTAACCTTCTTACTCTATTCATGGAATTAGTCTTTAAGAACAATTTTGTGTATTTACATGGGAAATATTTCCAACAGACCAAAGGAGTTACATTTTAATTGCATTTTAGCTTTTATTGGAGGAGAATGAAAATGTGATAATTATGAGTTGGGTATTTAAAAGGTTGCTATGAATGTGCATAATTGATTCTGAAGAAGTCTGGTTATGTTTGCAGACAAAAGCTCTTAATACTTTCATTTATTTGTATTTCTTTGGATTATTAAAATATACATTTTTAATATTTGAGGCTACCTCCATTCACTTTTGTTCATGCAATTTTTCCTTTTCATGTAAAACCTGTGCATTATGTGCATATATAAACACCACACTGACTTGACAACTTGGAACTCTACCACTTCATAAAATCCCTCATTCTGTGCCACAGTTCCCACCTCATTTATCTTTCATTCTCTGATGGCTGGATGTATTTTACCTGCCCTTCCCTACAACATATCTTTTTTTGTAAAATCTTTATATCTTTTGATATGCAGCCTGACTTCCATAATTATTTGAATCTGGACATAAGAAATATTATTGGCCTTTCAATAACATATGATCAAAGCATCTGAAGTCCACATTATCTTACACCAGGTTTTTACATGTCAATATGCTATGTAAGAAGATGTGAACTGTTCATATGTCACATATTCCACTTCATGAACACAGAAACACTCAAGATATTCAATATATATATGGTGATGCATGGTGATACTGATTACTTTGTATACTATATATATATATATATATATATATATGTGTGTGTGTGTGAGTGTGTGTGTGTGTGTGTGTGTGTGTGTATACACACACACACACACACATATATATATATATATATATATATATATATATATATATATATATATATATATATATATATATATATATATATATAAAAACACACACACACACATATGAGTAGTGCAAGACTTGGGAAAACACATGGAAAGTAATCTGTCCTCTGACCACCAAGTGTCTACAGTGATATAGATAAGCTGCATTGTGCACCTCATTAGTCAGGCCTCCGTATCCAGATCTGAGGAAGATATAACAGCACTGTACTTGAACCCCATCAGAACACTAATAGAGTATAATGCTCCCTTTTGCATGTACTTCACCAGATACATGCAGCAGCTGGAGAGATCACAGACGTTTCTTACCAAGAAAATACAGGGAGTACAAGCCATGCCATAACCCTGCATGTGGGATAGTATGTGTAATTTGTAGGATGAGAAGAACAAAAACAAATGAGTGGCACACACCAACACCATCCAAAAAACCAAAAAAAAAGAGGACAGAACAGAATCATAAAATTCACGCTAGTTTAATCCAAAAAGCCAGGTGCTGCACGAACACATTAACACATAAATGCTTCTTTCAAATAAAATACAAAAATCGGGTCCGTCTAAAAAAAAAGGACTTCATCAGACATAATACAATCAATTTCCGAATTTTAAATAGCATAAACAAGATGAATCAATTATCTTTGGTCCAATGAAAACTGCTTAAAAAAAAAAAAATTAACAAATCACATCACGAAGCTAATAAATATTAATGCCTATCTCTTAAAGTGCTTGAGTGCTATACTTTCCAGTTACCCTTATGGTTCACTTATTTAATATATAAAACAATTAAATAAATAAATAATGAACATTTAAAAAATCTGTCCATAAAATTCATACCTAAAATCTTAATATTTATTAGCTTCGTGATGTGATTTGTTAATTTGAATTTTAAGCAGTGTTTTCATTGGACCAAAGATAATTGATTCATCTTGTTTATGCTATTTAAAATTGTGGAAATTGATTGTATTATGTCTGATGAAGTCCTTGGTTTTAGGACGAAAACGCGATTTGTATAATTTGGTGAAGAAAAGCGTTTATGTGTTTATGTGTTCGTGCAGCACCTGGCTTTTTGGATTAAACTAGCGTGGATTTTATGATTCTGTGGTCCTTGGCATTCTTTTTGGATTTATTGGTTTGGTGTTGAAGTGCCACTCATTTTTGTTCTTGGTTTCGTGTGAGGAGACTGACCAACAGAATCTTTAATCCCCTTAAGTCAATAAAGTTTGGCTCAGTATGAGCGCTGATGGGCATGAGGAAACCGGTCAGACCAGGAGGCTGATAGGACAGCTCACTGAGCTTATAGACTTACTCACGCCCCTTTGTTCAAACCTCGCCTCCGGAAGTAAGCGAACGGCTGAGGGGAAAGAAGGAACTGAAGAGTTTGATAGACCTAAAGGGAAAAGAAAAAGGGAGCTTATTGGTGACCTTAATGGAACCGGCGACCTAGATGAAAGTGCAAAGACTGATTTTAATCCCATGGATACACCTAGAATCCTGGAAGCAGAACCCAGCGACACCGAGGCGAGGAGAGACAATGTTTATGATATGGGGGCTAAACCCAGAGCCAAGTTTTCTGTGGTTGTACAGAAAGGTACTGTTTCTAATAATGAATGTAACAAAACTACAGATGAATGGCTTAAGAGGGACTTTACATTTAATAACAGTAACAAATATAATATTGGCCATGTGGATGGTGACTCATATTTGGTTAAACTTGATAAATTGAACGACATTATGATGAAGTATAGAATATATAGTATAATATGCAAATCAGCTCACATTTGCATAAATGTTTGGTTAAAGTGTTCAACAACTGTGGTTTGGAGGTTATGAAATTAATTATTGAAGAGAATGAAAGCAAACAGTTTGAGCTGGGAAGGGAGATTGATGAACTAGATAAATGTATCAAAACTGATTTAATTTATGGTATTAAAGAAGAAAGGGATAAATATTTAAAAATAAGGAGAGATATAGATGGCAAATGTGAGGGAATAATACAGCGCAAGATAGGTAAGTTAAATAGGGACATTAATGAGTATGAGAGTAATACGAGTTACCCGAAACCTCATATTAGGGTAATAATTTAAATGATTTTAAAAGGAAATGGAACAATAACTATCATGAAAATAAAAGGATGTATGGTAGTAGGAAGGAAGACAAATGGGAAGAGGAAGTATATGATATGGATTTTCCACCACTTGTGGGTAAGGAACCTATGGACTCTGAAGCTCAAATTTACAGGGGAAATTTTCAGAGGGGGGGAGAAGAGGAAGGGGTAGATATTAGCAGACAATACCCACTTACCTGATATAGATGTTCTTAAAAATGATATTAAAGGTGTTGACAATGTGAAATATACCTACTTGGATTTCAGCATTTACAATTTTAGTAATTTAACTTTAAAAATTGAACATTTCTCCCTCCTCAGCAAAGGGTTGAAATATATACCCATGGCTAAAGGAGACTTTACACAAACTATTCTTGATGTGAAATTGTTTGTGAGGAAAATTAACCTAGAAATATTAGCCTTAAGGGCGGGCTTTAATAGAGAAATGGGAATGGAGCCTGGGATAATTAAAAAATCGACATACAACCCTCCTTTATTACCGCAGCTTAGAAATTTTGAAAATGTGTTGGTAGATGAAATTAGGAAAAAATACGTCAGTGAGAACAGAACCCCTATATGTCTAAGTACACCAACTACAAAGCTCCGTAATTTATGCAAGTGCAACAGCACAAGTCTGATTTTTACAAGGATACAAGATAACTTATATTACATGATATCAGCACTGGATAATGGAGAGAGGAAGTGGGAAGGCCTGCATGAAATGGATGTGTAGGCTTGTGCAAGTGTCAAAATACTGGCAATCAATTGGAGTGGTAACTGTTGGATACACACTTATGCTCCACTGACTAGATAGACACACACACACACACACACACACACACACACACACACACACACACACACACACACACACACACACACACACACACACACAAACACACCTCCCAGCTGACTGCAGTGAGAACAGAACCCCTCTTTATATAAGTACACCAACTACAGAGCTCAGTACTTTATGCAAGCACCATGGCACAAGTCTGACTTTTACAAGACTGCAGGACAAATTATAGTGGATGATATCAGCATTGGATGTTGGAGAGAAGATGCTGGGAGACTTGCATGAAATGGATATGTAGGCATGTTTAACTATCAAGATATTTTAAGTTTTGCATGTTACCAGAATGATGAGTGTGCAATGTGTAGTATTTGGTGGTTGTGCTCCAGTGTGCAAGTATACCTAAAGACAGCTTTACAAACTATATGGAAACAGGTGTCCAGATTACTACAAGTATTAGAAAATCTGAATGTGTATTGTGGTTTTAAGGATATGCACAGTATATATATCACAACCTTTGTTATTAATTAAAGTAGTGTAGTTGACATATTTGTGAACAAGTACTGAGAGATGAGGATTGCAGTGCATGGGGGAGGTAACAGATGGCTGCATTTTAAATATGTGACATTTGCTTAGGGCCTTCATGTTTTTTTTCCCAGTTTGTACATGTAATTTCATGCAATGAACACTAAATTAACAGTAGACAAAAGTAATACATGATTTTGTCCACTTTGCATAGTTCACTGACAAACAGAGGGTTTGCAGAGTTGTTGCCACAGTGTTTGCATATGCTAGATACACATTTCTTATGCTTTCCCTGTTTGTGCATACTTAAGCAGTGCACAGACATGAGGATCATTACTAAAATTATGAAAGTTAGTACTGAGTGTAAAAAATGCACCTGCTGCTTAGCTGAATCTGTGGCAGCAGGTGTAAATGCATTGACACATTTTTTGAGCCCAGATGATATAAGGTTTGAATCCAGGTGTATGTAATACTTTTAAATAAGTAGTGAGAATGCAATTAAATTATACTTTACACTACCTTCACCATGTGTTTTTGTATGTTGCTGTAGAGCAGCATGTTTAAGTGGCATTGCGGGGAGGTTACAGCAGCCTTGAAGAGCTGTTCACCATCCCTTGGCATTGGTGTGCTATGCCAAACTCCACCCAAATACAGATTCCAAAAAGTGAACAGCTCCATTGTAATTTTTTGTTACTTATGTGTGTTGTGTGTGATTCTATTTTTTCACCAGATTATGAAAGTTAAAATCAGGTAGATATGAAAGTGGTGAAATGGGGACAAGCAGGGGGAAGAGCAAAGGGAAGCAATATAGGAATGTGCAGGATGGAGGTAGGAAAGAACCATACCTATCTATTCCTTCAGCAGTGTAAAATGAAAATATGTATGAAATATTAGCTGAATTTGGACTGTTACCTCCACAAAGAGGGGTAACAACAACACAATCATGCTGTACAGTAAGCTAATCAAGATTTTACATGTGAAAAATGGAGAGCTATGTATGGGATGATATTTTTTGTGAGACAGGTACCCTTTTTTTACTTCAGTAAATGAGAAATGCTGGGTAAGGGATATTGGTATTTCTGGGCCAGGAAAGTTGGGTAGGTGAGGAAGCAAATGCAATGAAACAAGACAAGACACAGGGATAGTGAGGGACACAGAAGGTTAGGGGACACCATGATTGGGAAGAGGGAGGGGACAACATAAGCTCATGCCCATCAAATATGGAGACAGTGAGAATCTAGTCCTCACCTGCAGGACTGTTATCACTGTCTCCTTAATCCAATGGCTGCTGGAGTGATTGTCATATTCTCTTCCTATGGACCATGATGGAAATAAGCCTCTCCATCCAGCATAGGTGTACACCAATGGTGTGGTGCATGACCCTACTCACCAACCCTGGCATCTCCTGGCAGGTGATGAAATCCCCACCTCTGTCATTACTCCTGGGGATACCACAGCACCATCTTCCAGGGTAGTGCTACATGAGGGTGCAGATAGTGCAGGGGCAGCAGAGGCAGTACTGCCAGGTTCGGTACCAGATGTGCTGGGTATCAGTGCTGGAGCCAGTGGAGGGGGCTGGCAGGCTACCCACTAGGACTGGCCTACCATGCTGTCCTGAGAAGCATTTAGTGATTTATTACAGATAGATTATGTGGAGACATTTTTACGACACATAATAGAAAATAAAAAAAAAATAGATAAAATTAGTTCCATCATATGTGACATACAATGCATTTTCATAATTATACAACTATTTTATCTGAAGTATTGCAATCATACTTTGTTACAACTACAAACTATAATTACAAATTGTTCAAGGTAATCCTTGCAATGTGCATATATTACACATATGGTTGGTCCAATTATACAGATTACAATTTACAGTAGCACATTTATGCCACTTGTATAGATTTTAATTTATGCAATATCATTAAAGAATTGCAGTATTGTATAGTTGTTATTCATGGTGTTTGCACCCCCAACCTCTGACTACAGTCTTACACCTGACTCCTAAAGTTGGTTTGTGCTACAAACTTATGCATGCATACTTGCTGTTACAGTTAGGACATGCATGCTTACTTTGCTACTATTGTATAGAAAACAAAAACTGTTTCTTTAATGTTTAAAGCTACAATAATACTTATCTTGTGCTGAGTACATACCACTTGCTTCCCTCAGCAAGCCTGCCTATTCACCAGTATTTCAGGATTAGTTATGAAAAGAAAAGAAAAGAAAAGGATTATGCATACCAGTCTTGCTTATATTTAGCTTTCTATGTATCATAAATTCTCTTTATTAGCATACTTACACAACTGTAGGATGTCACTAGGTTGAAACTCATTCAACCACTGGTTGAGTGTATTCCTCTTACACCTTTTTAGGTCATTGAAGTGGTGCCTACACTGTTCTCCAGAGTGTAAGATGACAGTCACACTGGATACAGGCTTGGCCAGACTATTCCAAGTGTCAGACTTGTACCAGGAGCCAGAATATTCCCCCTGTAGAAACCTTTGGCAGTGGTGCTTTACCAGGAGTCCAATAACTATTCTGGACTCCTGAACACCCCACCTCTGTGCCCTAACTTGGGAATATTCCCCTCTAACACCAGACATGTTTAATCCCAAAGCAATAGCAACAACAAATAATGATTTCCCACAATTAATCCCAAAGCAATAGCAACAACAAATAATGATTTCCCACAAATTCCTGTTATCATGTTTACTGGTAGTGCACAAACCTGAGAAACAATGCCAAATATGTTTGTGTGATGTTAAGTGAAGAACAACAGTGCCAAACAGTAATGAAAGCAATTTTTGAAACTGGAATGTTAATCTGACATGGCATTAATTTGAGGGGTGTCTGCTGTTGTAACTGTTAGGTGATTTAACCTTGCTGGCATGCACTGGGGGCATGAATGTCCTGACTTGACACTTGTTCATTTGGCTTTATATACTGCTAAAACTGATTTTTACAGTGTGGGATTCACACCTATGCATAAGGGGCAAAACATTTTCTTCCACAGCTTTAATTTTCCATCTTTGCTACAAAATAAGTGCTCCACAGACATACTCATGAATCATTCTTAAATACAGATGACAGATTGAGGTGTTAACCATGTATCCGTATGACCTGTCAAGGTCCTTGTATACACATTAATTTGGGTATACATCTTATTTAAGTGTGAAGGCCATCCAAGTCCAGATAGCAGAATTATACTTACAGAAACATACTAGACAGTAGAGTCAGTCATACATCTGAACCGTCAAAACACAGTAAGGGTGTTTTATCCCTCATACATATAATTTATATCATCTCCACTATTTATAATTATGTATAAAGTGTTATAAGTGATATTTACTATAATGTGAAATGGAACAACAGTAAACATGTCTGGAATATCCTGCATTAGAACCCAGGACCATGTGTATGACAGCACTGCACTTACACATGTTGCTACAGGAATATTGAAATAGCACTTGTATATTTTCCTGTTCATTACTATAAATTGGGTTGTCACAACTGTAAAACTCTGTTGCACTTCCTGTATTAAAACCCAGGACATTTTGTATTACAGCCCTACACTTACACCTGCTGCCAAAAGGAATGGTTAAATAACAGTGGCATAATTCCCTATTATTTTTAAGTTCTATGTGTTAACTGCCATGCAATGCCATTTACCATATTTGTAAGGTGTCCAAAAGAATTAATAGAATGTACCTAGTTTGAAATTGTTGACTATCTCCTTTCTGTATGCAGGTGTTCAATGGCTGCAGGTGTTGGGGAAGCTTGCTAACCACTGCACAATGTCTCTTACTGACAATGCACGATGGAAAGCAAAAACTGTAACAATGTATCCTTTTTGACCTTTATACTGTCTAGACCTTGTGTGCAGGTGTTATGTCTGCTTCCTGTGTGGGCCACTAGTCCAGAATTGAACAATTTTAAATGTTTTGTAATCTAGATAAGCACAGCTAAATATGACATTCATTGTGTTTCTCCATTTCCCTTGTCTGCACTAAGCCTCACACCACAGCATTAAAAAAAGGGAAAATTAGGACAAATAAAGAAAAGAAATCTATTAAATAAACAACACTACAAAATTTATGTTCAGACACATGAAATATTTTTACACATGTCTAGATTTGAACACTCACTCCAGTGAACCTTCAAAACACAGTAAGGGTGCCTTATCCTTCTTTGCCACACAAACAGCTTTGCAGCAGAGAATGAAAATCATTGTGATACAACCAACTGCAATATCATTCACAGTACTGACAAAACATACAACAGTTGTTTGTACATGTATTAATTTCAGCTGAAGTGCACTGAGTGATCACACAACCATTTATGACTATTGCTTGCAGAAATGCAGCTCTGTCTTATCTCTGTGTTTGCTGTTCATTCTTGTCTTATCTGACCAGTAATCTGAGACGCACAGTCTATAAGGCATTCTGTTTCAATGTCCATAAAATGTGTGAGGATATTAAATGGAAATAATACACAGTTGTCAAGAAATGAAGGGGAGGTTGGATATTACTGAACAGAAACTGTGAAATGTGTGCTGCTTACTTACATTTATAACCTTGTTACAATTACTTCTACACTTTGTAAGTCTAACCTGGCTGACACACCCACTGGACTACTGGAGGTAAGGGAGTCTGAATTACTGTTGTATTTTCCTTCTCCCTACCACTAATAATTCACAGTTACAGTCCATTAGCAACGGAGTGTTTATGTCTGCTACATGGAGCCAAGTATTTGGGATTCAGCAATTCTAATGAGTTCACACCTCATTTGTATCTTCACCATGTTCACAGTCCTGAATCTACACTATAAAAAGGGAACCATGTGACTATGGAAGCTGAAGTGAGGAGACTTGTTTATGTAGATATGTTGATAACACAAAATAAGATATTACTTTGGTATTTATCTGCACAGAAGACTACTGAAATTGATAAAGTATTCTTGCATTTTTCAGTTATATAGTCACTAAGAAAAATCTGTTAAGATATATATATATATATATATATATATATATATATATATATATATAAGAATGACGAACCAAAATGTATCAACTACACCACAAAACCAACATACGATCCAATCGCATACAGCAACTATATCAAGTTCATGGACAAATAACACAGCCTTTGAGATTGCTGTTCATTGAGGAACAGGGAATTAGCCCATTTCCTCACTGTAGTGCGATCTTGGAGTTGGTATATTTAATGTGTAAGGCAGTGTGGGGGGCACAGCCCCCCGCATGGGGGATGCAGAAGAGCATAGCACCCTGTAAAATAGTAGAATTAACATACTGTTGACTGTAGAGTGTAATGGTACATTAATGTGCATAGTTGGAGGTGAGTGACGTCACCTCCTGCTATGTCAAATGCATCCAACTACTGGTGTTGATGTATTAATTTTTGCCTTGGTTGCTGTTTCAAAATTCCAAATTCAGCATTTTGGGTCAGCATTCTGAAAGGTCGACTGAAGTGGATTCGGAATTTCAATAGTAAAACTATATATTTATATATATATATATATATATATATATATATATATATATATATATATACATATTTATCTGTAGGCATTTCTTAGAAGAGTACCGATGGGATGGTCATGTTTGTCAGGGCATTTTACTTCCTTAAGTGCCTTATTAACTGTCATCACAAATGATAGTGTTTACAACTGTTTTTCTCTTTACCCTCTTCTACTGTTATTTCTGTGAAATGTAAATGTCCAATATTGTCAATGACACAGGGGAGTTAGGCTTCTAGGATGGCCCATATACACTTCTAGGGGAGTGCTGGCTACAGGTAGACATGACTGGCAATTGCACATGTTTCAAGGACAGCTTATTTGATAGCATTTTTAGCATCTCACTGATGGTTTGTTAGCAAAATGTGTCAATTGCTTGTTATTTTGGGGGTGGGGGAGCCAAGTTGTATTTCTGCATTGCCACAAACAAAATTTGATATTACTTGTTTTGGATACAACTTTGCTTTGTGTGTGATTGCAATAAATTACAACACAATTCCTTTTTTTTATGTATGAATATCTTGTCTATTTTATGTTTCTCTAATGGGTAATAGTGAAAAGCTACCTTTTATGTGTTATATCTAATCAGGACTTTTATTTACATGATACTTATGTGTATTATCCTTCTTTTGTGTTTTATGAAACATAGGATCATGGTGCCCAGGCTTCCAAATCCCTGCCAACTCCCCTTTAGTGACCCTGAGAATAGCATAATTGTCAAAGCATTTAGGTAACATGGTACCTTTCCGCTTGACAGGTGATGTGGGGATATGCCTAGCAGAATGCAAATTTGGCAACAGATAGTGGCTGATGTGAATGAAGTCGGTGGCCAGAGCACTGTGTAGGGTTTACTGAATCTGCCCTAAAGTGTGTGTGTGCATATATATATATATATATATATATATATATATATATATATATGTGTGTGTGTGTGTGTATCTATATCTAATCTGCATCTATGTATATAAATATATATATATATATATATATATATATATATATATATATATATATATATGTGTGTGTGTGTGTGTGTGTGTGTGTGTGTGTGTGTGTATATATATATATATATATATATATATATATATATATTTATATATATGTATATATATATATATATATATATATATATATATATATATATATATATATACGTATGTATATATATATATAGATATATATATATATCTGTGTATATATATATATATATATATATATATATATATATATATATATATATATGTATATATATATATATATATATATATATATATATATATATATATCTACACACACACACACACACACACACACACACACACACACACACACACATGGTTTACTATCAAAATCTGGAAATGCACCCCATCGAGTCATCACATTGTTGAACTAAAATAGCAAAAATTAAAACATTTTTCAGCCCCCATCTTGAACCATGGTAATGTCGAGAATTCGATATTCACTGTTTTGACAATGTGCACATTGTTCTACATGTGCCACCCAGATGTCAATATTCAGGCTTCGGTACTGTAAGGTTCCAAGTTTAGCCTCTTGGAAAACCTGGTTTTGACGTTCCATCACTCGACCAGGTGCATTTCCAGGTTTTAATAGTAAACCTACACACACACACACACACACACACACACACACACACACACATATATATATATATATATATATATATATATATATATACATATGTATGTGTGTGTGTGTGTGTGTGTGTGTGTGTGTGTGTGTGTGTGGTTGTGTATATATATGTATATATATATATATATATATATATATATATATATATATACCGTATTTCCCTGAAAATAAGACTGGGTCTTATACTCTTTCCCCCGCCAAAATACACATTAGGGCTTATTATCAGGCAATGTCTTATTTACCCACACCGTCCAACAATCTACCTTTATTCATTTATTCATGTACAAAAGTCAACATTTATTAATGAACACAAATCGACGTTTATTCATGTACACAAATTGACATTTATTTTGTACTTTTCTGTTATTGGGCCACAGTTCTAACACATTAAAACAGTTGTGTGAGAATTCTACATAAACAGTGCACCAAACAGTTCAACTTCAGAATATCTGCACCTTGGCTTTTACAGTTATTCAAAAACAGTCATGTCATCTTCTTTTGGAACATTATCATGTGTCAAACCTCCGAATTTTGACTTGAATTTCTTGTGACTCCATTTCCTTTAGAAGCACTGGCCCCAATCTGTCATGCCTAGCAGTAGAGCTCTCCTTAAATGAGCACTGCTTGTCTAAGTAGCCTGCTTGTAGTGCACTGGTAGCACATCTGTCAGTGATTTTATCCCGTGACTTTTTCACCTAAGTCATGACCTCTTGGAGGCTGGGCTTCACAAAGTTTCCATGATGATTTCTCTCCATTCTATTTTCAATGTAGTCATTGAGTTCCATGCACAAATGGTCCTTGAATGACTTGTTTATTGCAATATCAAGAGTCTGGAGATAGGCACTCATTCCTGCGGGAATCATTATTTGATCTATTCTTCTCTGTGCAAGGAATTTCTTCATTTCTTTAGTGCGGTGAGTGCTAGCTGAATCCCAGACTAGCAGACCTCTTTTGCCACCTCGCAAAACAAGTTGCAGCATTACATCGACCCACTTTCTTATAGTTGCTTGTGTGCACCAGGCTTTTTTGGTTTCAAGAATGTAAATGCCTGAAACATGTTCAGTCTTATTTTTCTTGCCCTTACTAATGATTAGAGGTGGGATTTTTTTCCATCTAGATGAATTGCCAAAATACAGGTAACATGTGCACTCTTGTAACCAGTGGAGGGAATGTAGATTGACAAGACACCCCTCTTATCAATTGTTGTTTGAGATCCTTGGCCCATAAACACTGTAGTTTCATCCATAGCAATCATGTTGGAGAGTTGGTATTCAGAAAAGTCAATGCCATCAACAAAGGACTTGAATGCAAGTGCATGTTTAATAACTTCAGAATCTTTCAGCTTGAACAGTGCTGTTGATCTTCTTAGAGACAGTTCATATCGGTGAAGGAAGCCATCCAGCTAATGTTGTGATGCTTTGAATTCTTCTGGAGATATTTCTAACTGTGGTGCCATTGCAAGGGCAAAAGCTTGGATATCAGCCCTGTGCACAACCAAAGCCTTTGCTCTCCTGTTAGCAATCCACTCACAGATGATGTCTTCCAGCTCAGGAAATAGTGGTTGCCGACCTGATCCACACTGGCACTTATTAGCATTTTCCTCATTGGCCTGTTGACTGAGGCTATCATACGCTGCACACGATTTTTGGACCATTCAGAGATCTAACTTCTTCACTTTGCAGAAAGCCATCAGATTCTTTCCCCGGGAGTCTGCCACGATTCTTTTCTTGTACGTGACGGAATAGCTCTTTCTTTTTGCACTCATCTTGTCTGGGGTGGTTAATTTGAAGACTTACGAGACTGGAGTGGCAACACAAAATGACGCTGTTTGCAAAGAGAAGGCACACCCACAACCATGCACTATCATGTGCATGTGCTTTACGCACGTTATCTGTACGTTGATTGATCAAAATACACCTGCCAGTGTTTATGGGCCAGGGATCTCAACCGTCAAGTGTGAGTGATGGTTAGGGTTACAGTAAGAATTGTGGAGGACTCCCAGGCAAAGAATCTTAGAACTTTCAGCAAAGAGGAGAAGTTGGGTGTCTGAACGGTCTGAAAAAGGAAAGCAGAGTACAGTAACCTCAGTCAACAGGTGTCAATAATATTATTTTATAATTCAACACATCTGTCTTGTGTTGTTGACAAGCTTAACTGGGGCTTATTTTTGGGGTAGGGTTTATATCATGACCACCCTGGTAAACCATGCTAGGCCTTATTCTCTGGTTAGGTCTTATTTACAAAGAAATACGGTGTAGATATATATATATATATATATATATATATATATATATATATATATATATATATATATATATATATATATATATATATATATATATATTGTCCCTAGGGCCTATGCAAGCCTAGCCATAACAATTCCCAATTCCCTGGATATTTCTTCCCACAATATTTACTTCTCTAGGCCCCTGTATCTTCCATCCAATCATCAAGGTTTCTTTTTAAGAGGGCCAATGAGGCGCTCTGCTTGACATGTATGGGCAGTCTATTCCAGAGTATGGGGAGTCTCTGGGTTAGGAACCTATCCCTCCAGCATGTTTTGTTCATTGTGATGGCAAGGTTTAGATCCCTGGAGCATGTGGCTCTGAGGGATTGGGATTTCTTTAAGTGGAGCATGTCCAACAGCTCAAAGTTTGACATGGCCTTGTATGTTAAGCAGAGATCACCTCTGAGTTAACGATATGCCACAGAGTATAGCTGGAGTTTTTTTAGACAGTCAGCATATGGCATCTGCTTTAGGCCTGTGATTCTTTTAGTGAGGTATTTCTGTGGCCTTTCCAGCTGTTGCAGATGTCTTGTGAGGTACATACCAAATGGGGCATTATACTCTATAATGGGTCTAATGAGGGATGAGTACAGTGGGAAAATTACCTCCATTTTTCTGGATGAAAAGCCCTTAGTGATGAGGTGTGCCACATAGAAGGATTTCCTGACTGTTGCGGTGATGTGGTTATCGAAAGTGAGACCACTGTCCACCTGTGTCCCTAAGTCTCTCAGCACACTTTCGATGTTTAGCGTCCTGCCACCTATGTGGTAATTCATGGGTACATGTTTTTTTCCAAAGGGGATAACTATACATTTCTTGGCATTAAGCTTGAGCCCATGGCTCTGGCACCAGGCATCTGTTTCTGTAAGGCCTTTTTGTAGAATATCCACATAATTTGTGGATTCAATAATGTCTCCCAGTTTGCAGTCATCTGCAAACTTTGTTAGCCATTGTCCCTTAGTGTTGGCCTGTACTTCAGAGAAGTAGATGCCAAACAAGAGTGGTCCCAGAACTGAACCCTGAGGTACTCCACTTGTCACTTGTCTGGAGCTGGATTTGGAGTCTGCTACTTTTACAGTTTGAGTTCTGTCAGTAAGCCAGTTGGCAACCCATCGAGTGACGTAGGGATGTATGCCCAGCCTAGTAAGTTTATCTATGATTCCAGAGTGGGGGATGGTGTTGAAGGCCATGGCAAGGTCCAGATAGGCTGTGTGGAACACCTTACCCTCGTCCACAGCTCTGGAGACTGATTCAAAGAAGTCAATCAGATTCAGGAGACAAGATCGGCCCTTCACAAACCCAAACTGGGTAGGGTCCAGTGTTTGAAGGTTGCCAATGTCTTTGTTTATAAGTTACATGATAATGCGTTCCATGCCCTTGCAGATTAGGCTTGTCAGACTGATGGGACGGTAGTTCCTGGGATCCAAGGTGGATCCTCCCTTGTGGAGCGGGATAACTGTAGCTGTGCGCCACTCAGTGGGCATGAAGCCTGAGGTGAGGCTACAATTAAACATGACACTTAGGTGAGGTGACAATAACAGCATTCAAAAAATAGTAAATCACACCAACAACTCTTGCAGTACTTTAGTACTTTCATCTTATTTATTATCAAGACGTCTTCAGAAAGACATGTTTCATAACTATCCTTTGGCGTGGGGGATGTTTGTGTAGAGTGCTTCTACATCTAGGGTGACCAGTAAATATTCCCGTCCATCCAGCCTAAGTTTGGAGATGTCATTTAGAAAAGCCCAGGAGTCCTTGGTATAGTATTTGCTGTTCTGTACAATGGGGTTAAGGATGTGGTCCACGTATTGTGAAATCTTTTCTGTTTTTGTCCTTCGGTTCGATACCACGTGGCAGAAAGGTGGATTTTCAGGGTTCTTGTGAACCTTGGGGATTCCATAAAATTTTCCAAAAATTGGCCTGCTAGAACTAATGTATTTAAAGGAAGTGAAAATGGTTGCTCATAGTTATGAAACATATCTTTCTGAAGAAGTCTTGATAATAAATAAGATGAAAGCGCTAAAGTACTACAAGAGTTGTTGGTGTGATTTACTATTTTTTGAATGCTGTTATTGTCACAAAGTTCATTTCTTAGTTAAAATTTCTTTTTTGAGTGTGCTTAATTTTATATAGATATATATATATATATATATATATATATATATATATATATAGTGTGTGTATGTGTGTATATATATATATATATATATATATATATATATATATATATATATATATATATATATGTATACATACGCATATATATGTGTTTGTATACACGCTTATATATATGTGTGTGTATATATATATATATATATATATATATATATATATACATATATATACATATATACGTATATATGTATGCATACATGCGCATATATATATATATATATATATATATATATATATATATATATATATATATATATATATATATATATATTTAGATCTAGGACTTTTGATCGAAAGATCAAAAGTCCAAATCCAAAACCACCGAACACACTTTAATGAAAGTGCTTTCATCGAAAAAGTGCTTTTGTTAAAGTATGTTAAAAAAAAACACAAACTCTACTTGAATGCAGGGGGGCAAGACCTCCTGCACCCCCCGATGTGGGGTGCTGCCCTCCCCACACACCCCTACTTTAATATTCTCATTCCGAGGTTGCACTACAGTGGGATAAAGGGAATCTTCCCTTACAGCACTGTTGTACGACCAAACAACAAGAAGCATACTTACCCTAAAGTGCTGCTTCAGTGAACAGCACTTTTGCTCACCAATTTGGGATTCTGTGAAAGATGCAGTCGAGCATCTGTATGGATCCTATATATATATATATATATATATATATATATATATATATATATATATATATATATATATATATATATATATATATATATATATATATATATATATATATATATATATATATATATATATATATATATATATATATATATATTTATATATATATATATATATATATATATATATATATATATGGGTCTACCTAATAACGCCGACACGTGAAAACACAGACAACGAAATCACAAAACCGAAAGTTCAAAAACATGAAACTTCACATGCCCGACAAACCACAATCCCAACAATCAACAAACATAACAAATCCCCTGTCCAAAAAGCACACACACAACACAAGCACACCAAAAACCTTACAAACCTACACTAAACCTTACATACACAACTATCTATGCACTAACCTTAACCCAAACCCTAACCCTAATGTCCACCACTATCGCACACTCACCTAACCCTAACTCACTTAACCTGGCCCTAACCCTGCAGTCTGTCACTATTGCACACTCACCTGACCCGTGCCCTAACCCTAACTCACTTAATCCGCCCCTAACCCTGACCCCACACTTACCTTAACATGTCAGTGCTATCAGCGTCGGGATTTTCAACTGTCGATCCTCTCCGTTGTCGATCTTCTGGTGTCGGTGTTTTCATCATCGGCATTTTGCAGTTTCGGCATTATCAGGTAGACCTATATATAGATGTATATATATATATATATATATATATATATATATATATA
Organism: Protopterus annectens; assembly: GCF_019279795.1. Classification (NCBI taxonomy): domain Eukaryota; kingdom Metazoa; phylum Chordata; order Ceratodontiformes; family Protopteridae; genus Protopterus; species Protopterus annectens. The sequence goes on from NC_056729.1 coordinate 716,368,913, forward strand.
TATATATTTGTGTGTGTGTTTATGTATATCTGTATATCTTGCTCTCCATCTGCATTCAAAATGTTGACCATCACATCGTTGAAACTACGTCCACGAACTCCAAACTGTGACATCTCAAAACTTCTGAACTGCAAAATCTCGCCCTTTTTTTTGACCCATGTTAGGACTTGGGTATGGATAGGTCAGAAATGTCAACGTTCACTTTTTTTCAGCTTTCTTTAAAGTTCGGTAGAACGGATTTCATGGAAATGTTTCAACAATGTGCACATTTGACTATGTGCTTTCAACATTTTGAAGGTAAACCTATATATATATATATATATATATATATATATATATATATATATATATATATACGTATATAGATATATATTTCAGGATCAGTGGAGGCACCCCTTAAACCTCTTTAGAAGCTAACTGTAAATTATTCCACTTTTGGGTAATATAAAATATTATGGCAAATGCAAGTGACTGGAACTATGCCCTGCCTGCCTTTACTAGAACAGACTCTCCCCCAAGATATAAGAGGTCCTCACAGGATTCATTGAGATCTGCTTGGAGAACTTAGTGCAAATATCATTCATCAAAAAGCTAAAATACGTCCAGGTCTCTGCAGCTGGAAGACAAAGTAAAGCATGCCATGCACACATGATCATCTTTCTTCACATAACTTCAACATGCTGCCTGGGTGGCCTTGCCTTTTTGATGTAAAGATTCCAGAAATCATTTCCATGTAATTATGAATCAGGACTGGATAAATGAACAATACTTATATGGGGACAACTGATTCATATTCCCCAGGAGAACTCTCAGTTATTTCTATTTTGGAAGAAAGTTAGATCCATTATAGAGTACAATACCCCCTTTGGAATGTTTCTCCGAAGACATCTGCAGCAGCTGGAAAGACAGCAGAAGTACCTCACAAAGAGGATTACTGGCCTCAAACAGATGCCCTACATTGACCGCCTCAAAAAACTCCAGCTTTATTCCTAGCATATTGCCTACTCCTAGGTGATCTCTGCCTAACATATAAAGCTATGTCAAACCCAGAGCTGTTGGACATGCTATACCTAAAGAAATCCCAATCCCTCTGAACTACATGCTAAAGGGACCTAAACATTGTCACCACAATAAACAGGACGTGCTGGAGGGATAGATTCCTGTCCCAGAGACTTCCCATACTCTAGAACAAGCTACCCATCTATGTCAAGCAAAGGTCCTCATTAGCACTCTTCAAGAAAAATCTTGATGAGTGGATGGGAAATAGGAAATACACCCCGTGGATCACTTCTGTGGCTCTGCTCAACAGGGGCATAGGAAAATAATTTTCTTGGGTGGCGTAAGCCAGGGAACTTTGCTGGCTAGGCTTACTTAGGCCCATGGGCTGATAGCCTAGTACCTACCTATGAACCTACCTATGAACTTATTTTCAGGTCGCATTTCCACTGTACAGGATGTCACTATATTTGGAGAAACATGCCTATTTATGTATATATGTCTTAATTTATTCCTTCATGCTACTTTCTGAATCCCCTTCATCGTATGTGATTTTTTGAAGTTGTCCAGTACACAGAAAAATATAGTACCTGACCAACATACCAATGGCAATGCAATTTCATAAAAGAAGACAGACATTTTACAACTTCCCTTTTCTGAAGCAAAATTAAATGACCTTGTGTGGTAGAACTTTGTTATAGAGTTCATTATATTCTACAGATTTTGCAATGCCTGTTTGATAATATACTTTAATTGTTCCATCATTGGTTTTACTCTCTGTTTTTTAAACATGCGTTACTGAATAGAATCCCACATTTCTGCTGAGAGTGGGAAGAGATATTTGCTATTTGCTATTCAAATTTTATGTTAATTAAATATCCAGATTTTTGGCTGGTTGTATCTACATTTAAGGGTCTTTGTTCCTATTTTCAATGTCTGCTAAGTTGCGAGGTATGTTTCTCAGAAATTTATCAGCGACAACATGTAAGGAGACAACACCCTTCTATCTTTCCCACCTCCTTTCAAGCATATTTTGTTGTGAATTAACAAAGATTTTATTGAAGAAATTGGTGTTTATACTCGGCAGTCACTTTTTGAATTTCATAAGGCTTTTTGGCAGTATGTCCCCTGACCTACTTCTCAGTATAGCTATCCACCATGGTTCTATAACATTTCTGATTGAAAATGCTACTGCCTGCTTGCACTACTTCTGATTTCTTATGCATATTCCAGATCCTGTATACCTGGAGAATAAGTGACATCACACAATTTTCCTATCAGACATAACCTACTCTCACCAGTGAACACTCCATCCACCAACAGGCACTTATTGGATTTACTACAGTCTGTTCCTTATCACATATTTAAATATCATCCTATAAAGAACCCTGCCCTACACATACCACTCAGGTAAGCATAATAATTTTATAGAAGTCTGTAAACTTAGCATGAAAGGCAGCATTGTCCAACCTTCCCCCAACTTCTGGTATTTATGTTATTCAAAGACAGAACACATTGGAACCATCTTTTTCTGAAAACATGCAGGCTGCAAGGACTGAGCAGATGTTGTCAGCAAGTATGATTTCAAATGTGGCTATCTGAAACCTGTCTTCTGTCTATCAAAATGTAACGCCCAGAAGAACTTCATCATATCTCATTGCAATAATCTGACATAATGTGATGTGTAAGGTAGTGGGATACATTGAAATAGCCTAATGATATGTGAATCACAGACACAAGGTACAAAGTATGATTCCCACCTTTGAAAGAAAATTGGCTAGGTTTAAAATGGCCTGCAGGGGCAGCTAACCTAGTACTTGTCCATGAATCTCTAAACCTTTGACATGGAGTAAGTCAGAAATAAAGAGGCCCACCAGCTGTAAAAGGATTTAGAAGCCAACAGGCACTTCCACCTCAGTATGTACATTAACAGCAACCTAGGGAGCATCTCTGTTCTATAATGCTTAGCTGTAAGTGGAAAAGAGGTACTATCCAGTTTCTAATCAGCCAGTAGGGCACTCATTTCTTACATTCTGAGACATGTGCAAAAACCCTTACTATTAACTTACATTCTGTTAAATGTATCTTGATATTAATTAAAGTAGGATATAGTTTACAACAAATATGCTTAATGTTCTGTAAATTGTTAATAAAAGTAGATCTAATATCATAACTGTACATAATCAGACAAAGGCAGAGCTTGTACAACAGAAAAGGTATCATCTATTAATAAAAAAGCTCAACAAGATGTTGTTTTGAAAACTTTCCTTGTACTACAAACAATGAGTTAATCTGACACTGAAAGGGACTGTCTTAGAAAATGCAAAATCATTTTTTGTGTCAGTTATCACTTACTGATAGTGATGCATACGTAGCATGTCTTACAGAGAAGTCACGGAAGTATGAGGTCAAAGAGGTTAAAACAGACTGAAGTGTCAGCATTTGTCAGTGCTTGTAATATAAACTGCATGAAAGAGCAAAGGAAGAATCAGGTGTCTGATTTCTAAGTAAGAGAAGTATGTAATACGTTAAATAGAACTATCTTTAAGTCTAATTAATTATAAAGTGAGTGCCAACTTCAGGTCAGCAGATTTTTTTGTATCTGCCATGTTTTGATGATTTCTCTATGCATGATTATTGTTTAGTTTGCAAAGAACTGATTGTCTGATCCTGTTTCCCCTGATACTAACTTTTCCTTACCATTTTTTGCTATTATATTAACACAAATGCAACATTTCTGTTTGCGCAACTTTTGTGCTCACTCTTGCAGGGTGTTGATGGTACAACCATGAAATTAAGATGGCCATGGTGGTGCAGTAGTTAGCGTTGCTACCTCACAGCAAGAGGTTCCCTGATTCAATCATCGGCTGGGGTGCCTTCTGTGCAGAGTCTGCATGTCCTCCCTGTGGTCGTGTGGGTTTCCTCCTAAAGACATACTGTAGGTGGAATGGACATTCTAAATTGGCCCTTAGCATGAGTGCGTGTGTGCCTTCTGTGGAAGGTTGGGCGCTGGGCTGGCAACTCAACACCGTAAAACTCCACTGCCAATGATGAGTGGACAAGGTGATCCGCTGTGGCGACCCCTGACCAGGAAAGTAAGGGAAAAAGTATTTATTTATTTATTTAAAGTTGCTTACTAGTATAGAACACTTACCAAAAATGATCAGTTACAGGCTCATCCCACATTGCATCATAATGTAATGACATAATGTACAGTATAAAAAATACAAGTGGTTTACATTCATAGGTAAGCATTAAACATCTGACAAACAATTAATGCATAGAGGGTCTAACAAACCAAATATGTATATGGTTACATAAGTGGAACAGAAAAGTGAGAAAAGAGTTAAAGTAGGAGGAGCAGAGGTGGTGGGGATATGGGCAGTAGTAGCTATGTCAGGAAAGCTAATAGAGACCGGTAAGATTAAACAGGGTACTAAATTATGAATAGTGGGTTTAAAACCATAATGGCATGGTAAGTTATATCACAGTTTAAGATGAGTGAGACAGGTGGTTCAGATATGTCTGAACTAAAGGTACTTCACAGTTGGAGATATCAGTTTAGGTGACATGTCTTCTAGACTGACAGTTATGCTGAAACTGTTTTAGTAAATATTGCTTGAACTGTAGCCTGAAGAGGCAGTAGTCACAGAGAAGTCACACAGAAGGCTAAACTGGTTGCAAAAAATGATTCATTTCTATGTTTAAGAGGTTTTGGCATGTGGGTTTCAGTCATTAGGACTGCTCAGTTGGTTGCAGTCTTTTTACATTCAATCTTTCATAGTGGAACCTGTTTTGACATGTGCACATGTTCTGCCACCTCTTTGTGCGCACATACACATAGCTTAGATACAGCACTGGCACCATCCTCTCTCAGCAGACGTATCCCTTCTCAGATTCTCCCTCATCTAGTGACTTACAGTTGCATGAAACTTTTATCCACCTTTCAGTTCAGTTTAATTGTTCAAGCATATCATAACATACTCTGCAGAATGATCTTGAAAGAAAGAGGACTCCCTTGTAATGTATGTACGCACTGACCCTACAGAAAACGGCAGTAAGAAATAATCCAAATGACTCCATGGCACAGAATTTTCTATCCAAGATGTGCACTCCCTATCAAATTAATGCCAATGTCCCCAGATATTTACTAGTCCATTAAACTGCATATTATGTTTTTTGCACTTTGATGTGGCTGTTTATGACTTGCTACTATGTCATATGCCACATTTAAGATGACATTAAACTCCCCTTCTGTATCATTTGTGTGAGGGGAATAACCAGCACAGCTGCCCCTCCTGTCTGCTATTCCTTAAAGAACTGAGATATAAACATTTATAAGAACATATTAAGCCTCCTGCATTTCCAGAATACAGCAAGACACCTTCCATTCTCTTCTGGCCAGTACATCATGATATATATATATATATATATATATATATATATATAGAGAGAGAGAGAGAGAGAGAGACTGAGGACTAGACACAATGGTGCCAGGCCTCACTGAGATATCATAGACATCAGATTTTTAATTTCCTCTTTCTGCAGCATTGTACCTTTTTAGAGGGATATAAAAAATCCCAACTTAGCTCTCATCATATGAGTTCTTAAAAGTCTAACATTAAAGCATATAATTGTGGGATACCTCTTAACTGCTTCACATCTGACAGAGTGCTCCAGTTTTAGCTTCAAAAAGTGTCTCTTTTGGACCTTAGCTGACTCTGATTTATGCACTTTTATTTATTTATTTTGACAGTCAGTAGGAGTGAGAGACTTCCTGGTGCTCATTACGGTCAAAATAATGGCAGATGAAGGTTAACAATTAGTGGTACTTTCAGAAAGATAGGTGGTAGGATACTAGTGCCAATACTAAATCAATGCTACTGAAATGAGCTCCATGGTTATTTAACTATTCTTTGTTACTGAATGTAGAGTGGCCTACCTTAGCCTCTACGTAAATTAATATACTAAGGAGAACACAGGAGAATAAGGAGACAAGAGAGACTGTCTACAGCATGAGCCAGCCAGAAGGCTAAAACAAAGATCTATGGGTTCGGTTTCTTTCAGGAATTATGTAGGATCTGTAATCTCTGGAGGCACTATGGGTGCCTGTCCTAATGTTCTTTGTGCTGCTGTCAGCTCTTCTACTTTCAATCTGCTGACTAACCCCAAGTTACTATGCATTAATTTGGACTGTTGTTTAGGCCACCTCAGTGTTGATTGGATCATCTCACAGCATCTGTGCCACTGTCTCTCTAATGGCTTATGATTTTGTATTGTCCAGGTAGAGTTTGGCCTGCCTGGGATTCTATCTGCTGCTGACAATACTTCTTTTCTTACTGGCTAAGTCAGGAAGCTGCCACATGCTGCTGCACTGCTAAGCACTGCCACATGCTGCTACACTGCTAAGCACTACTGCATACTGCTACACTGCTAAGCACTGTCACATACTGCTACACTGGTAAGCACTGTCACATGCTGCTGTACTACTAAGCACTACAACATGCTGCTACACTGCTAAGTACTGCCACATGCTGATCCACTGCTAACCTCTGCCACATGCTGCTGTAACACTAAGCACTACCACTGGCAGCACAGTGGTCTATCATCCAGATTCCAATGTCAAATAAGTAAGTCTGTTTGTTTTATTTAAATAACTTGAGCAGAATTAGATCAACCAGTGCAGCATAGCACTGCATTGAATGAATAATTTATATTTAACAATAATTATTGGATGATGTCAAAACATAAATGCAAGCTTTACATTTATGTTTTTAATGTCACCCAGTAATTACTGCTAAGAGAAATTTTAAGAACTGAATTACCCTAAACAATATATATTCATTACCTGTTTACAAAAGATGTGCTACATCATTAAACTATATAGATATATTTTTTTAAATTATATTTATATGCTCTGTTTGAATCCAGCAACTGTGGGATGTCACAAGCCAGTGTATTTCTTTGTGCTGGCCCCAAGCCCAGATAAATGGGGAGGGTTATGTCAAGAAGGGCATCCAGTGTAAAATTTTTGCCAGAGCAAATATGCAGACAACAATACAGATTTCCATACTGGATCAGTCGAGGCCTAGGTTAATGGCCACCTCCAGTACTGTTAGCCAACAGGGTTCTGCTGGAGATTGGGCTACTGTTGGAAGAAGGAGAAAGAGAGGAGGAAGGCATGACCGGAGGCAGGAAGAGAGGAGGAAAGTTAGGAGTGTGGAAGTGAGGGTAGGAACTTTGAATGCTGGCAGTAAGACTGGTATAGGGAAAGAGCTAGCTGATATGATGTAGAGAAGGAAGGTTGATATATTGTGTGTGCAAGAGACCAGATGGAAGGGATTAAGGCCAGGTGTATCGGAAGTGGGTTCAAATTGTTCTACCATGGTGTGGATGGGAAGAGAAGAGTGTTTTGAAGGTGAAAAAAGTGTTGGATAGAGTGATGTTTATGAAGCTAGAAACTGCTGGTGTGATGATGAATGTTGTTAGTGCATATGCTCCTTAAGTTGGGTATGTGATGGATGAGAAATAAATATTTTAAAGCATGTTAGATGAAGTGGTGGAGAGTATACCCAAGGGTGAGAGAATCATGATTGGAGAGGATTTTAATGGGCATGTTGGTGAAGGGAATAGAGAGGGATAAGGAGATGATGGGTAGGTATGTTGTTAAGGACAGGAATGCAGAAGGTCAGATTGTAGTGGATTTTGTGAAAAGGATGGACATGGCTGTGATGAATGTGTATTTTAAGAAGAGGGAGGAGCATAAGGTGATGTACAAGACTGGAGGAAGATGCACACAGGTGGATTATATCCTCTGCAGGAGGGCCAGTCTGAAGGAGATTGAAGACTGCAAAGTGATGATGGGAGAACGTAGTTAGGCAGCATAGGATGGTGGTCTGTAGGATGACACTGGCGATCAAGAAGAAGAGGAGAGTGAGAGCAGTTCCAAAGCTCAAATGGTGGAAGTTGAAAAAGGATAACTGTAAGGTAGAGTTCAGAGAAGAGTTAAGACAGGCATTGGGTGGCAGTGAAGAGCTACCAGATAGCTGGGCAGCCACAGCAGAGATGGTAATAGAGACAGGTAGAAAGGTGCTTGGTGTGACATTTGGACGGAGGAAATAGTACAATGAGACCTGGTGGTGGAATGAGGAACTACAGGAGAGTATACAGAAGACGAGTTTGGCAAAGAAGAAGTGGGATTGTCAGAGAGATGAAGAAAGTGGACAGGAGTACAAAGAAATGAGGCGTATGGTGAAGAGAGATCTGGTGAAGGTTAAGGATAAGGTGTATGTTGAGTTGTATGAAAGGCTGGACACTAAGGAGGGAGAAAAGGACCTGTACCGATTGGCTAGACAGAGGGACTAAGCTGGGAAAGATGTGCAGCAGGTTAGGGTGATAAAGGATAATGAGGGAAATGTACTCGCAAGTGAGGAAAGAGTGTTGGGCAGATGGAAAGAGTATTTTGAGGGGCTGATGAATGAAGAGAATGAGAGAGAGAAGATTGGCTTATGTGGGCATAGTGAATCAGTAAGTGCAACAGATTAGCAAAGAGGAAGTAAGGACAGCTGTGAAAAGGATGAAGAATGGAAAGGCTGTGAGTCTAGATGACATACCTGTGGAAGCATGGAGGTGTTTAGGAGAGATGGCAGTGGGGTTTTTAACAAGGTTGTTTAACAGAATCTTGGAAAGTGAGAAGATACCTGAGGTGTTGAGAAGAAGTGCATTGGTACTGATTTTTAAGAATAAGGGTGAAGTGCAAAGCTGTAGTAACTACAGAGGGATAAAATTGATCAGCCCCTCCATGAAGTTATGGGAAAGTGTAGTAGAAGCTAGGTTAAGAAGGGAGGTGGTGTGAAGTGAGAAGCAGTATGGTTTCATGCCAGGAAACAGCATTATAGATGAAATGTTTGCTCTGAGGGTGTTGATGAAGAAGTATACAGAAGGTCAGAAGGAATTGCATTGTGTCTTTGTGGACTTGGAGAAAGCATATGAAAAGGTGCCCAGAGAGGAGTTGTGATATTGTATGAGGAAGTTGGGAGTGGCAGAGAAGTATGTAAGAGTGGTACAGGAAATGTACAAGGGCAGTGTGACAGTGGTGATGTCTGTGGTAGGAGTGACAGATACGCTCAAGCTGAAGGTGGGATTACATCAAGAATCAGCTCTAAGCCCTTTCTTATTTGCAATGGTGATGGACAGGTTGACAGACAAGAGCTGGAATGTTTACATGTAATTCTTGTAGACATTGTAGATTTGTCAAAACAGGGCTTCATTTTTATATACAAAACAGTACTCATTCAGTAAAAGGAAGGTACAATTGTAAAAGTTCTCATGTTATATATGTAGCAGTATGCAATTCCTGTTCGAGTTTCTATGTGGGAAAAACGGACAGGAAATTATGTCAACGCATGTATGAACATTCTTATGCTATTAAGAAGAACAAGGAAGAGAATGCCCTGGCAAAACACATTCAGGAGTTCCCTGAGCATGGGTTTAATTTTATGGCAATTGACCATATAATTCCCAAACATGGGAGGGGGATGGATTCACTTTTGTTGGAAAGGAAGGAGCTATTATGGCAGCTAAGGCTAAGAGCATTTGCCCCCCCAGGCCTTAATGGCATGCTGTCTATAACATGTATTTTAAAGCTGAAGAGCCTGGAGAGGTAGTTCCTTCAGTTGCCTGAGTTCCACCATTGAGTTGCAAGTGCTTAGTTGCAAGCCCTAGAATTTGTAATTTTATATAATAATTTTTTTGTAATCATTGCACTATTATATATTTGTTTGGTGAAAGTATTTTTTGTCTAAGACATTGACTCTTTCTGAGTTGCAAGTGTATTGCATGTGATTTTTGAATTATATGAATTTTTGTATGTTTTTAATACATAAATGTATTTCATTGCATTTCATTCTGCGTTTTAATTTTAATTTTGGTCAGTCGGATGGCAAAAATATCACATTATTTCATAGGGCAACAAATATTAAGTAGGAAAAAGCCATATGATTTTTATTTGATGTAGAGATGCTGTATCACTTTAAATGGTGGAATAAAGGAAGTGATGTCATAGATGAAAGGGATTTTAAAGTCAGTGTCACCATTTTGAATTTTTGTTGTTACATGTTAACTATTTCTGAGGAAGTTGGTCTTGGGACTGACGAAAAGCTATAATTTGAAGGCTTAAATAAACTGGCGCATGTTTTAAAGAGATTTTTTATCGGTTTTTATTGGATTTCGATCATTTTTGGATTATATCTGGCTGGTATTTTTGCTGCATTTGTCTTGGATTTCTGTGGATTCCATTTGGCGGTTTCCTGGCTGTTTGGTCCTTGTGTGGTTCAGGAGTTTGTTTTGTTTCTTCAATTTCTTGAGTTTGAGATGGATACATCGGCCGGTGCTTCCTTTGGTATCCAGAAAACAGCTGATGTCGGAAATTTGTCGGCACTTATAAGTCTTTTGACTGAGAAAGTAGAGACACTCTCGCAGTGAGTGGATTCTGTGTTGTGGGCATCGCAACCATCAACTGATACTCAGCATGGGACTGTAGTTAATGGATCCTTCAATTCACAACCGTTATTCGGGTCGGGCTTAGCCTCTGACAGTATTCCCCCAGGCCAGGCCGGTAAGTCTTTTGTGCCATCTACTATGACTTTACCAGACGGATATGTGAAGGTGAATTCAGTCGTATTGGGTGAAGGTGATGTGCAGTAGAGCCATTCATTTTCACAATGGCTAGATCGTCCCTTTTCATTTTCCAACTGTGATTTGGGGTCTGTTGAATCTATTACACCTATGGTGCCACTGGGTGAGAGACTGTCGGTATTTGATCAGAAATTATTCAAATTAAGGAAGTTTCAGCTTGAAGTTGCATATTTCAAAGAGTGTGAACATGCCAAGGTGGCACCCAAGGGGTTGAGATCTTGGCAGTATCCGACAGGCTTGGTAGAGGGATCACAGTTTCATAAAGACTTGGTCGAGTTGTTTGACAAACATGGCTTCGAATTATTGAATATGATTTGTTCTCACTACAAAGCTGTTATAGATATTTTAATAAAGGACTTGAATGCATTGAATATATCTATTATCAATGACTTAGAATTTCCCAATTTCAAGTTCGATTATGAGCGGACATTCAAAAGTATAGATCAACATATGATTAAGATTAATATGTTGAAAACACAGAAATTGCATAGAGATATGAAGGCATATAGAGAGGGGGTAGCGTACCCCAGACCCCCCAAATCCCAAGGTAATTCGCTGATCCCCGAGGTGTATACATCTGTAATTAAACCTTCGACTAGTGATTATGAAGGGGGGTCATGCATCCAAAAGAAACCTAAGATGACATCTCAAGCAGTGATGACCGAATCTTGGACAGAAAGAAAGAATTCGGGATCAGCCTATCACAATTAGTACTGAGGAGGATGATACAATTTTTCAAGGGGCTGCCTCGGTCCAAGGGACATCGCCAGAGAAAAAACAACTGAAAAACAAAACACGCATGAAGAAGATTTAGACATTCCCCTGGCTGATAATGGTCAATTAGAAATATTATTTAATTCCAAGAAGGATTTTAAAATATATAACTTTTCTTCTTTCCACTTTTCGATGGAATTAGTGGATTTGTTAGCCAAAGGCATGTCCTTTGTTCCTAGTAAAAGGGCAGATTTGGCTGAATTGCTATTGGATTTAAAATTGTTTATTAGAAAATGTAATTTAAATTTGATGTTGGGGAATATAGGAGCTACTTCAACCCCTTTCCAATTACCTAGTACATTTAACCCCCCCACACATCCATCATTGGTTTTATTTGAGAAAATGTGCGAATTGGAAATCTGTCGCACTATGGAGCTGAGGGCCACTACTAAGTATAACATCACTTGGGGCGAGTGGGAGGCTCTAAATTTGTTGAGAGGCTCCTCAGTTCGTGTGATGCAGCCAGATAAGGGGGGTGGTTTGGTAGTGATGGAGGTAGCAGATTACAATAAGAGAATGGAGACCGTTCTGTCTTCGGAATCTTATGTAGCTATATCTTTGAATGAATTAAATGGGCATTAGGTAAGGATCCATATGTATTTCGAAGACATGTTTATGAATGGGACTATAGATAAGAGCATTTATAATTATATAGCAATGACAGCCCCTAGGATACCTGTGGTATTTGGTAACCCCAAGATTCACAAGGATGTTCATCATCCTCCAATGAGACAGCTGATGAGTGCAAAGGGGAGTATTACGTATGCAGCAGCTAAAGTGGTGGATACCATATTAAAAAAATACGTAAAACTTGAACAACACATTTCTAGGGATTCATGGTCGTTCTTGACAAGGGTGAATGCTTTAACTCTCAAACCAGAAGATGTTTTTCTTACTATAGATGTGGTCGATTTGTATTCCTCAATACCCCAGGATATAGCAGTAGAATGGGTAGAGGATAGGTTACTAGTAAGAGGTGCCCCCAGGGATGAGATATTGATGGTGAGAGAACTTTTGGATATAATTCTCACTTGCAATTTTGTGACTTTTAACCAGAAATACTATCATCAGATAAAAGGTGTCCCAAAGGGGTCACCGTGTGGGGGGAGCATAGCTAATTTAGTTTTAGCATCATGGGAAAGCAATTTTGTGTTCAAACATCCATTTATATCAGAGAAGGTACATCTGTACACGAGGTTTTTGGATGATATTTTTATTATTATGGAAGGAGATAGAGAGGCAGCTGAGGGCTTGGTCAACGATTTCAACAGCTCAACTGAATTTTTGAGATTCACTTGGGACTACCAGAAAGAGAGGGTCACTTATTTGGATGTTGATTTAATTAAATCATCCGAAAATGGATATTTGTTGGCCAAGATTTACCGTAAACCTACGTGGTCTAATAGTTACCTACATTTTGAGAGTAACCATCCTTACCACCAAAAACGTGCTATCGTGAAAGGACAATTGGTCCGGGCGGCTAGGATGGTCACTGTGTTTGCTGATTTTTTGCTGGAAATGGATAGAATTTATGAATTGTTTTCCAATAGAGGCTACCCGACCCCCATGTTAGTAGAATTAATGACGGAGGTAAAACACAAGAGAAGATCTGGGTTTTATCAACCTTTATTGGGGTTGGACCCTGGGGGATCAAATGCATTAAATGAGTCAGCTAACAATTGTTGGTCTGTTAATCATTCCATGAGGTTTGTAATGACCTATAGTATGGATGCTCCAAGTATCAGCACTTTCATTAAAAGGTTTTGGGCTGTCGCCACTAGTGAATTTGATGGGTTACAACAGTTGGGACAGCAGGTAAAATTTACCTACAGAAAGGGACCTGGCTTAAAAAATATCTTAGAAAGCCAATCAGGAGTAACCGACATAAGAGCTGGAATGTTTACATGTAATTCTTGTAGACATTGTAGATTTGTCAAAACAGGGCTTCATTTTTATATACGAAACAGTACTCATTCAGTAAAAGGAAGGTACAATTGTAAAAGTTCTCATGTTATATATGTAGCAGTATGCAATTCCTGCTCGAGTTTCTATGTGGGAAAAACGGACAGGAAATTATGTCAACGCATGTATGAACATTCTTATGCTATTAAGAAGAACAAGGAAGAGAATGCCCTGGCAAAACACATTCAGGAGTTCCCTGAGCATGGGTTTAATTTTATGGCAATTGACCATATAATTCCCAAACATGGGAGGGGGATGGATTCACTTTTGTTGGAAAGGAAGGAGCTATTATGGCAGCTAAGGCTAAGAGCATTTGCCCCCCCAGGCCTTAATGGCATGCATCTATAGCATGTATTTTAAAGCTGAAGAGCCTGGAGAGGTAGTTCCTTCAGTTGCCTGAGTTCCACCATTGAGTTGCAAGTGCTTAGTTGCAAGCCCTAGAATTTGTAATTTTATATAATAATTTTTTTGTAATCATTGCACTATTATATATTTGTTTGGTGAAAGTATTTTTTGTCTAAGACATTGACTCTTTCTGAGTTGCAAGTGTATTGCATGTGATTTTTGAATTATATGAATTTTTGTATGTTTTTAATACATAAATGTATTTCATTGCATTTCATTCTGCGTTTTAATTTTAATTTTGGTCAGTCGGATGGCAAAAATATCACATTATTTCATAGGGCAACAAATATTAAGTAGGAAAAAGCCATATGATTTTTATTTGATGTAGAGATGCTGTATCACTTTAAATGGTGGAATAAAGGAAGTGATGTCATAGATGAAAGGGATTTTAAAGTCAGTGTCACCATTTTGAATTTTTGTTGTTACATGTTAACTATTTCTGAGGAAGTTGGTCTTGGGACTGACAAAAAGCTATAATTTGAAGGCTTAAATAAACTGGCGCATGTTTTAAAGAGATTTTTTATCGGTTTTTATTGGATTTTGATCATTTTTGGATTATATCTGGCTGGTATTTTTGCTGCATTTGTCTTGGATTTCTGTGGATTCCATTTGGCGGTTTCCTGGCTGTTTGGTCCTTGTGTGGTTCAGGAGTTTGTTTTGTTTCTTCAATTATAGATGAGATGTTTGCTCTGAGGGTGTTGATGAAGAAGTATACAGAAGGTCAGAAGGAATTGCATTGTGTCTTTGTGGACTTGGAGAAAGCATATGAAAAGGTGCCCAGAGAGGAGTTGTGATATTGTATGAGGAAGTTGGGAGTGGCAGAGAAGTATGTAAGAGTGGTACAGGAAATGTACAAGGGCAGTGTGACAGTGGTGATGTCTGTGGTAGGAGTGACAGATACGCTCAAGCTGAAGGTGGGATTACATCAAGAATCAGCTCTAAGCCCTTTCTTATTTGCAATGGTGATGGACAGGTTGACAGACAAGATCAGACAGGAGGCCCCATGGACTATGATGTTTGCAGATGACATTGTGATCTGTAGTGAGAGTAGGGAAAAGGTGGAGGAGACCCTAGAGAGGTGGAGATATACTCTAGAGAAGAAAGGAATGAAGGTCAGCAGGACTAAGACAGAATATATGTGTGTGATTGAGAGGGGGGACAGAGGAATGGTGAGGATGCAGGGAGTAGAGGTGGTGAAGGTGGATAAGTTTAAATACTTGGGATCAACAGTTCAGAGTAATGGTGAGTGTGGATGAGAGGTAAAGAAGAGAGTACAGGCAGGGTGGAGTGAATGGAGAAGTGTGTCAGGAGTAATTTGTGACAGATGGGTACCAGTAAGTGAAAGGGAATGTCTACAAGAGGGTAGTGAGACCAGATATGTTATATGAGTTAGAGACGGTGGCACTAATGAAAAGACAGGTGTCAGAGCTGGAAGAGACAGAATTAAAGATGTTAAGATTTGCACTTGGTGTGATGAGGATGGACAGGATTAGAAATGAGTATATTAGAGGGTCAGCGGTTGGACGGTTTGGCGACAAAGCCAGAGAGGTTAGATTGTGTTGGTTTGGACATATGCTGAGGAGGGATTCTAGTTAATTGAGAGAAGGGTGTTAAAGATGGAGCAGCCAGGTAAGAGGAAAAGAGAAAAGCCTAAGATAAGGTTTATGGATGTGGTGAGAGAGGACATGCAGGTGGCTGGTGTGACAAAGCAAGATGCAGAGGACAGGAAGAAATGGAAACAGATGATCCACTGTGGTAACCCCTAATGGAAGCAGCTGAAAGAAAAAAAGAAGAAGTTGCTTTGTTTCAATAATTTGCATATAATACACTGAAAATCTGCATTAAACCTGTTTTCCTTATTCAGAGAATTGGGTAGACTCTAGGATACATACCTGTCTCTCCAGCAGGTCCTATTTATATCACAGGCAATGTTTAAGTTTTTTTGAAGGTGTAATTCTGGTGCTGTTTATTTTGTGGATATGCAAGAGGTATGTCAAAGTAGGGTCTAATGATGCCTTGTATGCAAGGCATAATTCTCTCTTCAACAGCCTGTAGGAAACAGAATACATGGATAGGGCTTTGAGGCAGACAGCATATGGCATATTATTTACAATCTGTATTCTTTTAGTGAGAAACTTCTGTGGACATTCTAATTGTAGGATGTGTCTGGTTAGGTACACAACAAAGGGAGCATTGTACTTAATGATAGGTCTGATGAATGTTGGATACAGTGGAACAATGACCTCATTGAACCTAGATGCCTTACAATTATTTATAAGTCGCATAACATGGAATGATTTCCTCACTGCCATAGATACATGATGGTAAAAGGCTAAATTGAGGTCTACGTGTATCCCTAAGTCCCTGACTACTGGGTCGACTGTTAAGGGTGTGTTGTCAATATGATAGTTATCAGGTGTGGCTGACTTCCCAAAGAAAACTATTATATATTTCTTGGCATTTAGTTTTAGTCCATGGATTTGACAAAAGTTATTTGCCCATTTCAACCCTTCTTGGAGAACATTAGTCTCGGTGGGGGATTCTATATGTTCCTAATTTGCAAGCATCTGCAAATTTGGTCAACCAGATGCCCTTGATGTTGGCTTTCACTTCACAGACATTGATGCCAGAAAAGAATTGTCCCAGGACATATTTCTTAGGGACTCTATTGGTAACCACCCTCTTTCTAACTTCTTGGGTCCTGTCTGTGAGCAAGCTGGTTATTTACTGGGTGACATAAGGGTTTACACCTAACCTCTTGAGTTTGTTAAGAATGCTTGAGTGGGTATACTGTTAAATGCCTTGGCCAGGTCAAGGTAGGCAGTATGAACTGTTTTGCCCTTGTCCATTGCTTTGGTGACATTCTCAAAGAAGCCCACTGGGTTGATTAAGCATGACCTTCCCTTAATGAAACCAAACTGGGTTGGGTCCAGTTTCAGAGGAGGTTTACTATGTCATTGTTGATCATTTCCATTATAATTCTGTCCATGGCTTTGCATATGAGACTAGTGAGACTTATGGGTCTGTAGATCCCAAGGTCTGTAGATGCCCTGCCTTGGTGCAGAGAGATGATGGTTGCTGTTCTCCATTCATGGTGCATGAAGCTAGTTTGGAGGCTACAGTTAAGTAGTGATTCCAGAAAACCTGATAGGTCATGTTTCCTGCTATTCAGAAGGCAGCTTAGAATATTGTCTGGGCCCATCAATGCAGTGTTCTTGGTCTTAGAGAAAGCAACGAGGACCTGTTCCCTAGTGATAGCAGCAGAGCTATATTTAATGGTATTTCCTATTGGTAGGCTAGGGTGGAGAGAGGGGTAAAGTTAGACCTGAATTTGTCTGCTGATTGGTTTGCTATATCTTCTGACTCAGTATACATAGGTGGCTCCATTAATAACTGTGTATTGCATTTGGGTTGTGGACATAGCTAAGGAATGCCTTCTGATTGCCCTTGGACTGGGAGGTCAAAGTTACCTCAAATTTAGCTTTAGACTTTATTTGGCCTTAGAATTGTTTGTTTAGTTTGTTAAGAATGCTTTTATCCTTTGCAAGCTGCAACTTTCAGTTTTTGCCATGATTTTCTTCCTTCTGTTATACAGCCTACTTATGTTGTGATACCACAAGGGTGGCTTGTTTTTTTAGTTAGTTCTGTACTTATTCCTGGTGGGTAAAACTGCCTCTTTGCAGTTTTTAACATACTTGTATATGGTTTCTGTGAACAGTTCCACAAAGGTGACAGTGTTCTCAGCATTTTTTTTTTGTGGGGGGGGCTTGAAATTTTGCCAGGTTATCACTTAACAGTAAGAAATTAGCCTTAGAGCAGTTCCTGTGTACTCCAAGGTTAGCTGGATTCTAGGTGGTCTGACCTCACCATAGAGGACATTACTCTAGGGAGTGTGCACTGCTCTTCCATATAAACGAGGACCAGATCCAGTATGATTGCTCCCCTGGTTATTGTATTGACAATCTGGTGCAGGGAGGTTATGTTTACAAAATCTGTTTGATTCCCTCCACTTCCATTTGACTACTATATGACTTTAAACAAGTCACTAGTAAACTTCTGGAATGTTGGTTTAGTAACTACCTGTGAAGCTATTTTGATCTGAATAAGAGTTTTGGAGTTATTAAATATAGCGCTGTCCTAGTATTCTTATTTTATCTGAGATTGCTTTTTCCAAGAATGCAAGAATGTTGAATGCAGTTTAGAACTGTATGTGGTGGGAACTGCAGCTGGAATGAAGAAGTTCAACTGAAAATTATCTGTTTACATGCAGCATCAATGCTTATAGTTCAATGCAATAGTGTATGTTCTCTGTAATAGTGTATATACAAGCTGTGTGAATGATACTGTAATAGTACATGCACTGTCATTTTTACTTAACATTAAAATGTTTACATGTCACAGATTTTCTCTTGTGGTTATTGATTCCAAGGGTGGTCTCTCAGTTGCTTTTCACTGCATGGAAATGCGCATGCATAACTTGTCACAAAAGAGCTAGAACACATATCTGGATCATTTCAAAAGTTGCATAACTGTTAAGATTGTTAACATCACAACAGGGTTCCTAATTTTACAGGTTATGCTCATCAAGAAGGCAACGTGACACATTGCTCCCCACATCATGTATTCATGCGTAAGCAAATTTTGAGAGTTATGATTTTGGACCTCTGCTATCATTTTTGATGGCCTTCTGCCAAGATTTTGAAAGAGGAGAGGCTAAGAGATATGAACTGTGATACAGTCATTTGAACTGCCTATAAGTATAACCTCCCAGTTGACCTTGACTACTGAAGATAACAAGCTCACTATTCATATTAGCTATCTTTCTTAACAGTGACCAAGGAATACTGAATAGCACTTTACCCTAAATGCACAACTATGCCTCATTATCAGAAGATCCCCAGCCCCAAATGTTGCTGTCTATAGCCAATAAATAAGAAAAAAGGTATCTTCACAAATATCCAAATGCCCTCAGGGTAAGCTGGATCTGCAGATAAGATGGACGTCTTAAGGCTCATAATTAGGCAGTCTGAGAAGGAGGTAACTGCTGCAGTACACATCCACCATTTACCAGGTAAACATCTCTTCTGCAACAAATGTGTAAACCCGTCAGTCAGAAAATCCTCTGCTGTAACTCCATAGGCTCCAGGATGACATGGTTAAACCACCATCACCACAGACGTCACTTCTCAGTCACTAATACACATATTTTGGATGTCTATATTTCATATGATGGCTTCTTCATATTGCCTATGAACTGCTGTGAATACATTTTAACCAGAAGCATACACCACCTATAACAAATCTACTCTTCTCTGAAAATGTCAATAACATCCCAGACGTGATCATAATAATTTCAGCTTTTACAAAAGAGATATTCACCACAGAACTGCTCCATTTTATGTAGAAGTGATATTCACACCATGCAATAACAGCTTCCTTGGTATCATAGCTCAGGAATATTTACCCATGCTCAAAATTACAAAGACATACATTCTCCATTATGTATATATTACTGCATTGGCTGTCCTTCAACCACTCAATGAGAAGAGTAAACATCCATGCAGTTTTCCATCCTGAAAGCAAAGCTGCCCTCAGGTCTATCATCATATCCTCATTCAAATCTGGGTAGTAAATATAATTGTGCAAAAGTAAGTAAATGTCATGGCATCTAAACTCTGGAGGACTTAATCCATCCTTCTTTCAACCACCTTTCACTGCAGCCTTGGGAAGGGTCTTACTCACCCTGGCACTCCTACAAATGCTCCCACCTTCTGTGAACTCATGGCAGCACCTCCAACCATGTATTTTGGGACACCTGTCAATGCTGTTTAATCCAAAATCTACTGAGTACTTTGGCTAACCAATCTTTTGGATAACTGGATAAGTATCTAACCATATACACATTAGCTTGTCAAATAACAGCAGCAATTCCAAGTCAATCAATGACATTCTTGTGTTACATGAGATAGCTACAAACTAAAAATACATTTTGGAGATCATTTTAAGAAACACACATATAAATAATCAACTAGTCTAATAAATTAACACTTTCAGCAAACAGATGTGCATTAAAAGTCAACTTGAATATATAAGGTCCTTTTCCCAAAATGTCTTTTAATACACACAAATAAGGGGTTCATAGGTTGGTACTAGGCTATCTTCCCTAGGGCCTATACAAGCCTAGCCTTAACAATTCCCTGGCTATTTCTTCCCACAATATTTACTTCCCAGAAGGGTCAGAAGGGTCAGAAATGTAGAGAATGAAAATTTGTTTCTTCCTTGGTGGGCCAGGGGTTTAGTCTGATATTTCATAATAGCACTAAAACTGAAAAAAAATAGTTAGTCCTGGAGAATTAAAAGAATTATATTTTAATATGGTTTCAACTTTTTAAATAATGTTTACTTTGATTCTTATTCGATCTAGTAGAAGTTATAATAGCATACATAATTCTACACCTAAATGTAAATGTGTTGCAGTACCTATACTAAGAAATATCTTAGATATTCTTGATAAGCACCTTAAATGCCCAGTGGTATTACTTGTATAATTCAAGTCATACCCTCAAATAATATTATAAATCATTCTTTCAGTGTCAGAAGTGAAACATGAACTCATTTTGTTTTTTACCCCTTAATGGTACCAAATACTAACAATCCAAGTCAGTTACAATGATATAATAATGGCATAAGTGACAAGGAGGTACTACCTGTTAAAGAAGCAGCCTAGTTCGCATTTGTGCAGTGAAGACAAATAATTGTGGAGTAAGAAATAAAAGTTTTTATGGCTGTTGCAGCATGACACCCTAAACCTGGATGTAATTCATTGATATAATACTGGATAATTGTGTAACTAGTTCCACTATTTTCATTTATTTAACATTTGTTTACCAGGAAAGTCCGACTTGGAAGGAAGCCAATTTTCAGCAGAGGCCCATGGAGAAACACTCCAGACACATGCCTTTGAAACATGGGAGGAAACCAGAGCACCAAGTGGAAATCCACATGAATGCAGGGAGGACATGCAGACTCCACACAGAAGTCACACCAGCCGAGAATCAAACTGGAAATGCTCTTGCTGTGAGGCAACAATGCTACCGCTGCAATATCGCACTGCCAATCAACTAAAGTACTTCTGAATTCTTTGCATTGTATTTTAATACCATATACAAGTCTTATGACCTTCTGTTATTTTGATGGGATTCAGTAAAATCATTAGCAAAAATTACCATGATCATCATCAGCCCCTTTTCCCATTCCTACATGTGATTGGGGAGTGCTGTGTAAACTGCCACTAGATGTCTTAATTCAGAGCTACTCTTACCTTCTTCAGTAGTCATTCCAGACTGTTGCAAGTTTTCTCAGGCAATCCATCTATCTCCTGGCCTAATGTTCTCATCTCCATTTTCCTTCCATTTTTCCCAACTATTGTTTAGTAGATCATCTATTGCTTTGCTGTTCATGTGACCAAACCACTGTAATCTGTTTGCATTGATCTCCTCTGCAACTGGGGCAACTTTGGCTTCTGCTCTGATGCCCTCATTTTTTGGCTGTTCCACAACTGCATGCTAAAAAAATCCAGTCTTATTCCATTTTCTAATGAGTACTATATCTGTTTAATATATATTGAATAATGGAGAAGTTGACCATTATAGTGTTACTGGCATATATAGTTCTATACCACAATTTGTCCATGTTGCCTTATGAAGTGGCTGGCCTCTCAGTTATACAGACTATTAGAATTATCTCTAAGATGTTCCTTGATGAGTAACTTAATAGTTCTAATGATATTACCAGTATAACACTAACCACACCCATGATTAATACCCTAAATCACATTTTCAGTGTCACAAGTGAAGAAATAATTCACCTTTTACTTAATCCCATTAATGATACTTTATGCCAAAACATCTTAAGGGTACCACTTGGCAAAAAAGGGTGTACCACTTGACAAGAAACAAACAACCCCCCCCCAAAAAAAAAAACCAACAACATAAAACTGTCTTACTTTCTTTGTATTTGTGCATTTGGAGGAAAATAACTGTGTACTAAAAAAAAAAAAAAAACACTTGACACTATGACTACTGTCATATGACAACCTGGACCTGGATAGAATTCACTGCTGTAATACTACATCACTGTGTAATACGTTCCAATATTTCATAACCAGGTAAAGTACTTCTAAACTCATTATAATAGCAACTGTAAGCTTCATGTATTCCTGTCATTATAGTGATGTGAAACAGTGAATTCATGAAACTGCATACAATAATATTTCTCTTGAATATTCTGTACCTTGCCCAAATAACATTGTAATAATTCTTCTCAATAGCAATCTTGGCCTAAACATTTAATATACATTTTTGGCATGCCATCAAAGCTAATAAAGTTCTCCTCCATCTGCCATATTTAAATTACTCACTTAAAGTAAAAAATTTCATATTGTACATACACAAAGTAATACTGGTACCCCCAAAAAATATGTCCTACTTAAAATAACAACTTAAAACCAGATCTGGCTGGCCTAAGTTTAATTTAAAAACTGTGACAAAAAAGAAAAAAAAAAGAAACGTGGATTGCATTTCCCATTCATTACAATATAAGACCATAGTTTTGCACACTGCTGAGCGACTGACATCTTCACTCAGATTAGCCCATCTAAAGCAACCTTTTAAACCAAATGCTGAATAAAACAAAAAACTGAAATTGACCACATTTCCCATTCAGTACAACATAACAAGTGGCTTATAAATACTACACATGGAAAATCCATACATATAATCCCCTCAAAAACAACTTTGTCCAGTAAAATTAACATTGTGAAAATGTAATTAATTCTTGTGAGAATGAACATAAACATTTAAAATACAAGAATAAAAAGTTAAAGAAAACACTAACCACAACAAGGCAATTAAAAAACAGCATTACTAGTAATAATTCTGATAATAGTTATCTAAATTAAAACTAAACTAAAACCACAACTAACTTCAAAGCTAACAAATCTTAACATAAATGTCGAAGCTACTAAAATATTTAAATCAATAAAGTGTCACTTCAAAAATTAACATTACATCATGCAAAAAAATGGTATATCCGAATAGGCATCTCTAGCTGTAAGAATGGTGCTTGTGTCTGATACCCTCCTTGGTTGCTTCCCCCAGCTTTCTACGTGAAGGATTTTCCTGTTTGGCTCCATCTCTGTTTATTCTTAAAAATGCAAGTGTCCTAAGATGTTAGGACAAAAAAGAAACATCCTTACTTTCTGCAATAGTCAAATAAATCAGTTATTCTGTATCTGAAACACCTTGATATGATATGAAACAGCAGTAACAAATCAAACTCTATAAATGTTAGCTTTTGTTTTGGCAAAAATGAAATGCACTCCTTTGCACTGTGTGTGGACATCGTTTGTCTTGAAAATTACACTTTTACATAGAAAAACTCTCAATTTGGGCATCTGGAAAGGTATAAAACCTACCTTTGAAGTAGATATTGGATGGGTGTGAAGACAGCTGGAGTGGATGACTGAAGAGGAGCTCAAGGACACAGCTGATGATAGATAGGGAGAACAAGGAAATTACTTTTTCACAAAAGCATTATCAAACAATATAGAAATATACTGTCAAAATTGTAAAGCAATTTATAAAATTCAACAAAACAAGCACAGGGTCCATTTTCTAATCACAGTAATACCATCTGTAAGTGGGAATTATAGGGAAATAATTGTCCTCCCAAGGTTAGGGAGTACCTCCTGTTATGGCTTTCATAAGTTTTATCGTTCACAGCACCCATGGGTGTTTGGCTATTTTTTTCTCTCTCATTACTACCCTGTTTGGCTTATTGTCAAATGATACATGTTTTCTTAGACTTAAAAATGTTAATAGCTGTATATTTCATTGAATGTGTCTAATTTAGAATGTACTGTTGCCATACTATTTCTTTCATAAGATTAATTTCTTCAGTACTAAATAGAACTATCAGTGTATTCCAGATTTATCTTTAAAATCCATCTGTGAAGTACCCTGAGCCAGATCTGCAGCTGCTGTCCTTTTCTTTCTGTCTAGGACTGTTATTTGGACTTGGTGGAAATCTACTTAACCTCCATGAAGTGCATTAAACCAGAATCTGTGCAGTGGAATCAGCTAAACCTGCTGCTGCCCTTTTCTTCCTTGTTGTCGGGAACTTGAATAATCCTAACTTGCAGATAAGTTAAAACAAGAACTTCTTATTAATAGGGTTGCTGGACATTATTTTATCCTGAGATGCCAGTAATTTACAATAAGTTGTATGCCACTGCTAGATTTTCACAACCTACAGGCTACAAAACTGCTCTGCATTCATATACAAGAGTACATATCCAGCTGTGAAATCTTTATGAAAAAAATAGATCAGAAAAAGATTTGCAATTTTCCAAGCATATGCTTTAAGGTTAGTAATTTTAAGGTTAGTAATTTTCAGAGATGTACTTAGAATTTTTATCAGAAATATGTTCATGCTATGCACTGTGTGTGCCCATCAGTACAAGTTAATAGTCATCATCATTACTTAATAAAGAGAGATACATTTATCAGCAAATTAATTCATTATTAATTAAAAGGATATTTTTGCAACATTTATTTCAATTTTCTATGAAAGTTCCAGCAAAAAAATATAACATTCCAGCATGTAAGTCATTTAGATTACAAGAAAATACTAAAAAAAAAAAAAAATAATGACTCAGTGATGCTCAGAGTTAACTCAACTTAACTAAATTAAAATTGGCCGTATACAAGATGTCACATTTTGTATTCTTCAGAAATGAAAATATCTTTAAGAACATAATATAAATAATACTGTAAGCTGGACAGCAAGGGAAGGGACAGGAAACTGTGGTAACTTTGATGGAGTCAATGTTGAGGAGTGGTAGGCCATTGAGTTCCCTTATGACAGAGCAATGGATGACACAGGGTGAAACTGAAGAAAATGTGCTACAGGATGATGCTATACAACTTTCTACAGAATGCTCACAGAAAATGAAGAACAAAAAATGTGCCATCAGTTTAGAAGAAAATGAGCTAAGAGAAGAGTTGCTTGATTTAATAGTGATAGATAGACATATTAAGATCAATAAAAGGAATAGACTGCAGAAGGTCAATAAAACCCCAAAAGTCAGAAGTTTGATAAAAATAAATGAACACAGTAATAAAGACTGTGCATAGAGATCCATACAGTATAACAGATGTAAACTGGATTTATTACTGTGCAACTAAATTATTAACAGATACATTTCTACTACAAGAACTCAGGGTAGTAGGGGAAAAGAAGCAGAGAAATTGAATGCCATCATGGAAGTATCGAATAGAGAAAGTATAAAGCAATTAAGACAAGAAGTGTCACTATTAAAAGAGTATAGAAGAGGGAACAGATCAACAAAAATAGTCAGAAAGATAGATGTGATAAAAGCAATGCACAGTATTATAATGGATTGGGATTTATCATGCAATATCGCAAATAATAAACTAAAAATATCAGCACAGGCAGAAAAACTTAGAAGATACACAGATAAATACAAAGAAAAAGTACAAAATAAGCAATTTATTGATGGCCCAAAAACGTTTTACACAGACTTGGGAAACAAGGTAAAAGGAATTGAAAGACCACCAAAAAAGAAGAAACAGATACATTTTGGAGAAGTATTTATGAAGATCCTGTGGAACATAGCAATGATGCTAAATAGACAGAAGAAGTAGAAGAAAGAATAAGATGTTCAAAGGTACAGGATATGAAATGGGATGAAGCAACAGCCAGAGAGATTGAAACAAAGTTAGGAAAAGCCTCTAATTGGAAAATCCCAGGACCAGATGCAGTACCCGACTTTCTGGTTAAAAGTATTAACATCTTTGCATGAAGATTTAGCCATGACTAAGAACTAATTATATGCATACCCCAAACAGACACCAGCTTGGCTAACAACAGGAAAAACAATAGTCCTACTTAAGAGTAAACCTGCAAGCTACCCTAAAAAGTATAGACCAATAACTTGCCTTCTGATAACTTCTAAACTATACACTGGAATTAATGCTGACCATGTTTATAGTAATTTAGAAGAAAACTCTATTATGGCAATAGAACAAAAGGGCAATACAATAAAGTCATATGGAACAAAGGATCACTTGTTAAATAAAGTCATAGTGTAGAGCTGTAAAAAGGGGAAAATTTAAACATGGCATGGATTGACTACAAAAAAGCATTTGCCAGTATCTCACATTCATGGATAAAAGAGTGTTTAAAAATGTATAAGATAACACTCTACACTGATAAACTACATGACAGTGATCATGAAACAGTGGCAAACCACTTTGTAGTTAAGCCATGATAAAGGCAAATTAATATTCCAGGAATAAAAATCCAAAGGGGGATACTCCAGGGTGACTCTCTGTCACTGTTGCTCTTTTGTCTTGCCCTTAATCCATTAAGCTGTCTGCTTAACAGATTAGGTGGTGGCTATAATTTGGCTCCCAGAAAGCAAGAAAGTGTAAAGACTTCTCATCTTCTCTTTGTCAATGATTTAAAACTGTATAGCTCATCAGATGAGGAACTAAAAACACAACTGCAAGTAGTCCAGACTTTTTCAGATGATATAAGAATGTAATTTGGTCCTGATAAATGTGCAAAAGCAACTTTTAAAGCAAGAAAGCTACAGCACCAAGAAAACATCAGTTTGGGACAAGAATGTGATATAAAAGAACTTGAGCAAGATGAAGTGTATAAATATTTGGGAACAGATGAAGGGTCAACAATAAAACATGAACAAATGTGAATAAAACTTAGTAAGGAATATTTTAGAAAACTTAAATTAATTTTGAAAACAGCATTGACATCTAGGAACAAAATTCAAGCTATAAACCAATTTGTTCTTCATGTCCTAACTTACAGTTTTGGTGTGATTGACTGGCCACAAAAGCTGTTGGATAGATTAGACAGGAAAACAAGAAGAATGCTTCCTGGTTATCAAATGATTTATAAAGGTCAATGCATACCAAGATTATATATTTTCCATTCCAAAGGAGGTATGGACCTCCTTGAAATTGATTACATGTACAGATCTGCAATTGTGGGACTGCATACTTATCTGCTGACCTCACAAGACCCAAACACAGTGAAAATTTTGAAACATGAATAGAATAAATCTAAGAAGACTTCCCTTCTTAGTCTAGCCGAAGCATATTGGCATCAAGCAGGAATAGAAATCAAACCAGAAGTAGAAAAAAATCAGGCAGCAACTGAATGTGCCAAAAAGCAAAAGAAAGAATATAAGGTGAAGGATCAGATGAGAAGGCAAGAAATGTGGAAAATGCATAAATATAGTTGCAAGTATAGAAAACTACTGGAACAGCCTCATGTTGATCAGGATTGAATGTAGGAATGGTTAAGGAGAGGCGGATTCAACCCAAAAGTTGGAAGGTTAATACTGACCGCCCAAGATAGTGGGTTATGTACACATTGGTTTACAACGTCCATTGAACATATGGGAGGAAACAAACAAATGTAGGTTTTGTAAACTGAATTAGAAACAATTGCATATCCTGTTGCTGGTTGTGATATACTAATGGCAGAAGGGCTGCATACTGAAAGGCATAATAATGTGGCAAGACTGTTGCACTGAGGATTGTGCAAACATTATAATATTGAAATAGCTGAAAAACACTGGAAATATGAGCTGAAAAGCATCATAGAAAATGATGATGTCTACATCACATGGGATTACCCATTACCAACAATTTAAAAGATAGATGCAAGAAAACCAGATATAGTGGTCCATGAAAAGATGACAAAAGTCGCATTGATCATTGAATTCACTACACCCAGTGACTACTCTTGTATACAGACAAACATAAAGTCATAAAATATCAGGATCTGTAGGCAGAAACAAGAGCATTGTGGAAGAAAGATACTCAGGCAGCTACAATAGTAGTAGGATAAATGGGTCTTATAAAAAGAATCTCAGTCATATTTAGATATTTTACCAATACATGTAACTCCATACAAACTGCAGACGGAGTCATTACTGGGCACATTGCAGCTGTTGCGAAGAGTACTCCTGGTTGACATCAAAGATTGAAACTATACTAATTTCATGAACTTTAATCATACTTTGAGTTAGGAATGGGGTCCATTCCCGTCATGGTATTAGAAACCCAAAAGATATGGAGAAATTAAAAGATTGTAACCAATATTGTTTCAAAGAGAAAAATGGAAAAAAGTCTGTCAAACAGAATATTACATTTATACTTAAAGCCCATATTATTTCAAAATGAGAAAGACAAATAAGGCTGATCATTTGAACTAAGTCATCGTGATTCTCATTATACCTAATTAAAGGGGACATGCTATCCTCAAATCCCTTTACAATATTCACCTGTCTGCACAAAATTGAACAAAGTAGAAGACTTAACAGTGTACACTAAATCCACAGATGGATGGCTTACTATGCAGTCAGTCAGCCTCCCATCTTTATGTGGTGTCCTGCATCATAGGACAAAAAGTGGGGTTTTGATGACTAGCTGCTTCATATGTCTGGGCCTGACTCACAGAGCGGTACCCATTTATAACTTGAGTACATGATTATTAGCCTTGGTTTCAGCATGAAAGCTTTCTTGTGGAAGGGTTTGCGATCACATTAATATTCTGTGAAATTTTCATCAGCGAAAACAAAAACATAAATGCTATAGTAGATGCATAGGAAAACTCTGCTACATGAGAAAATCAGTTTAAATTATTAGTCTTAAAAAACATGACTAGGCCTTCTTACATGAAGAAATGATCTATTTACAGGCTTCTTATGTTACTTTGTCCATGTCACAGAATTTGTTTTCTTGCTTTGGTGATAAAGGAAGGGTAGTATAACAGCTGGAGGATTCAGAAATATGTAGTGCATTGGTCGGCAGAGTGCAACACATTTCTGATGCACAGGCCAATGTAATAATATAGCAATATGCAGGTACTGGTAGGCAGCCCTATACAAAAGTGTTCTATGGATTGGTAGGGGGGACACTAGTGTGCTTGCTGTAATTATGCTAAGTGTTAAATTTTTATGTTTTATTTTATTTGTTCTTTGATAACCAGGAAAGTCTGACTGAGTCAATGGCGCATTTTCAGTGGAGGCCTGGAGAGAAAAGCTCCACAACAGATTTAAAAGCATTTAAATTCTAGTTGATGAACAATTATATGCAAGGGAAGAAAAGCCCCACAACTGATTAAATATTTTACAATGAGCTGGGGGAAAGGCTACAGAAAAACACATTTATGGTAGCTTATAAGTTATTATATACAGGGGAACAATCCCCACAATAGATATAAACACAAACAGATTGAAATACATTTACAAAAATATTACTAGATAAATTCCAATCAACTGATATCTCTGAATACCCCCAGTGTCTGAAGTACAGTGGGCATCACTACCATAAACTTAAAACTAAAGCATGTACAAATATGCAAAATAAAAATGAAGAAATGAAAGTCAGTCAAAAATGGCCTAAAAGAAGTTGATCCCAGGCCAACGAGCCAACTATACCATTAGCCCACTGCAACCTGGGCAAAAAAAAAAACACAATCATATTTTACATTCTGTCATAGAAGCCAATAATGACACAGAAGCAAAGAGAAAGAGAAAAAGTAAAGACATTCAAAGCTTAAAAATATTAATAAAACACTCAAAATGTATGTATTATAAAGACTGCCAGAACAACTTTTATGAGGATATTATATTTCTTGATGTGTGTATGAATAATTTCAACCTTGTGAATTATATTTGTTCATATCTCTCACAGTGCAAATATCCTAATAAAAGTTATTTTATTAGTCATTATCTTCCATTACACTGTCCTGACTATATTGTCCACTTGTCATATAGTGTCATACAGTGTTCCCTACACAAGCAGAACAGCACAACAGGTTGAATTAATGAAACGTGTCAGATTCATAGGTGCATAGGAGATTACTAGACTAATGGCGTAAGATCCTTTTCAAGCCTAGTCAAGATAATCTGATTTTACCCATTATATGACCTCTAGGGGCAAGAGGATGGCATGGATTTGTGTCTAAGCATTATCTTACAGACTGGCCCTGTCCATAAGGGACATAGGCACCAATCCAGGTGTGAATTTTTGATTCCCCATTCACTGAGCCATAGTCTGCTTAATGTGAATAGGAAGATTGTTCCAATGAAAGCAATCTCTGAGACACAATTCTGTCCCGACAGCATGTTTTGTTCAAGTCACTGACTAAATTTAGATCCCTAGATCGGGTGAACCTCATGCTGTTTGAATTGCAGATGTGTAGCAGCTCCATCAGGATTGGATTTGTGAGTGCCTTGTAGGTCAGGCATAGGCCACCCCTTAATGGGTGGTAGCAGACAGAGGGGGATTAAGTGATTGCCTCCAGCTTGCAGTCATTGGCAAACTTTGTCATTCAGAGGCCTTCCATGTTAGCCATGACTTCAGAGAGGTATATTCCGAAGAAGAGTGGTCCCAGCACTGAGCCCTGTGGCACACTAGTAGTACCTTCTTGCTGGATCTGGATTCACCAATTTTAACACGTGTCCTGCCCATGAGCCAACTGACTACCCATCTGGTGATGTAGAGATTTATGCCAGTTTTGTGAGTTTATTTATAATACCTGAGTGGGGAATTGTGTCAAATACCTTAGCCAGGTTGAGGTAGGCAGTATGTACTGCTTTAACCTCATCCATGGCCTTAATGACTTTCACAAAGAAATCCACCAGATTTAGTAGGCATGATCTGCCCTTGACAAAGCCAAATTGGGTCGGGTCCAGTGTTTGGAGGTTTCTTATGTCGTTATTTATCAGATCCATGATTATTCTTTCCATGGCCTTGCATGCAATACTAGTCAAACTTATGGGTCTGTAATTTCCTGGGTCAGTAGACTGTCCCCTTTATGTAGAAAGTGAAGAAGTGGAGGCGAAAAGGGAAATTAGTACTACTTGGTAATAATATAAAACATATATACTTACTCACTCCTCTTGTTCTCGGTCCTAGGCTCACAAAAAAAAGATGCAGTAGCATGATGGGTGCAAGCAGTTCAGAGCTGTCCATCATGGAACACTTATAGAAGAAGGCAGTGTTATCCAAACTGTGGAAATCCAAAACCAAAATAACAATGGACTTATTGCACAAAGACTAAATACCAACAATGTTTAATGTTTAAAACGTATTCTCTAGAATTTTAAAAGAGAATTAATTAAAATTATTACAAAAAGGTTATTTATTTGTTCCCATAAAATAAATAGGTCAGTAAATGCCATTACTGATTTAAAGTGTCTTACATGAAAATTGTAAAGTTTTATTTTTAATGATAGACTTCAGGATGCTAAAATGAACAAAGCTGTTTTGTTCACACCTACTAGTTTTAATCCTTCTGCAGCCTTTTATTATGTAATTTGAAAAAGTTTGTGAGAGAAAAATAAGAACTGTATTAACTAGAAAAACTTATTAAAAGGAAATTCAGTTGAAGAAACACTTTGGCTAAGGACCCCACCATTATGATTGTGAAGGCAGATAAAGGTGGGACCATAACTGTAACTGTAGTATATATTGTTATATATGAAAATAAATTGTTTTAGTTATTATCTGATGAGGCTTTTTATAAAAAGTTGCAAGACGGATGTTAAAAAGGCATATCGACAGATTGATGGTTTGTCAAGTGATGTTCAGTTTAATGGAAGTATTACAGATGACATGTAATTATTTTTTAAAGTTGATAAAATAATGGTGGGTGCAATTTTCAGAAATCAGAAAATTCATGAAAATGAATATACTTCACATGTGCTTCCTATTGTGACGATAAAGGGAGATATTTTTATACACAAATGCCTCAAAGATACTGTCAGTGAACAATTTTCTTACATAGACAGTTTTCAGTTTGCTGAGAAAAATAAAAGAAATAAAATGCATTATAGTGACATCTTATTAATTGTAGATGTTAAGTACCTTTAAACATTCATACCCATGATATTTCTTAGACTGGTTGTGTTGGATAATAAAAGAGAGTAACAATTATTCAGTGTAAGAGACACATTTTACTACTGAACATGTGGATTATATATTAAGTATTGTTTAGTTTAAAAGTAAATAGCAGAAAAGGGAAATTTATCTGAGTGATTCAATTGCCTCTAATTATGCAAACTCTTTGGTTACACGGAACAGAATTATTTGGAGAATGTATTTTTCCTAAAGTGCTATTTAATAATGATCCTCCTCCATAAAAGGGGCTGTAAAATGTACTGTTATTAATATAGAAAAAGCAAACAATGGTTAAAATACAAGAAATACAACTGCAGTTAGATGTAAAAATGCACATGCTAACAAGTTATCGCATTTCAATAGCATGCATCTTGGATATTTGCAAAGGAAGATAATCAAGCATCAGTGCTGCAGAGTTCAAGAGTTCCATCCATCCACAAGCTCTTTTTCTCATTTTTTGCACATGGGATTGAGGTGTCAGTTAAACAGTGACAGTCATCTACAGCTAAGGTGCACACTGCTGGGTGGCTAGCCCTGCCACAGTTGTTCTTCCATACCACTCATACATATGCACACTCACAGCTATAACCAATTTAGAATGACCAATCCACTTACTGCATGTCTTTGCAATGTGGGAGAAAACCCATACAAACACAGTGAGAGCATGCAGATTCTGCACATAAGGCACCCCAGCTGAGAATAAAACCAGGGAACCTCTTGTTTGGAAACAACAATGCTATCCACTGCACCACTGTTCTGCCCTTGCCAGTGTAACAAAATATATATATTTTCTTGGTTCTTTAGAGAATAGATATATAAAAACAAGATATCCAAATAAACTCGTTAATGGTGTAATAAGCAACAGTGAAAATCAAGTGAGAAATACTGATTGCAATATAGGAACTAAGGAGATAAATTCATGAAAGTCACAAACAGCAACAGTTATCACCTACACATCGGGTAGTAGTGACATAGGTTCATAGGTTCATAGGTTTATACTAGGCTATCTGCCCTAAGGCATTTATAAGCCTAGCCCAAATTTTTGTGGCTTACGCCACCCCTTATATGAAAAAATACTGTGCCCATTAGTTTGTTGTGCCTCTGTCCAGCAGTGACACAGATATGATTCCCGGGGTAAACCTATGATCTCCCATCCACAGGTCTAGATTTCTCTTGAACAGTACTCTTATATATTAAAGATATAGTCAAAAATAACTGGAGGATTTTTGAAGCCAACTCTGATGTATTAGAAAAAGTAGGTGATAAGAAATTATTTATTAATAAAGGAAATAGAAATTTAAACGATCATTTTCTATCACAAAAAAATGATATAAAAGTAAAGAGCAAAGCAGGATGTAGAGGAACCTTAAATGCATGTCATGTAGTACGTGTAGGTTTATTCCAGATTCAAAGTTTTTTTTTATATTAATAAATACAATTGTTTGTTTTTTCCTTGTGGTACAGAATGTGTTGAATATGTTGCTGTTAGCTCACTATGTGTTTTTTTATGTTGGCAAAGGGAAAGTAAGGTAAGAGGTAGGATATATGAACACACTTATGCAACAAAAAACAAAAATATGTTGAATGCATTATGCAGTATTAAGTGTGTGGGTTTTAAGAAGTCTTCCTTATACATTTCAAGAGATGTTCCTCAAGTTTCAGTAGCCGACAAAAAAAGAAAAATGATGAACAGCATAAGGCTGAATGCTTTTTGCCATATGAAACCATTGCTGGTACAATTTCTAAGTGGCACTGGCAACGATTCACTTTTGAGGGAGATTTCTCCCTTCTTCAAGTCAGTGCGACTGTGGAGTTGGTATATATAGGTTGAGGGGGTGTGTTTTGCCCATTTGGTTTTTGTGCATTTATTTTTTCATTCTTCTGAAAAGTTAACTTTCAGAGATTCGGAGTTTCATAATAGAACCTTTTAAAAAATGTTTTATTTTACATATTGGGTTATGTTAAGGAAAATCTTGGGGGAAATAGGATCTATTAAAAGTAAAATAATATGAATGCCAAGTTTTACTGGATGCATGTTTCAATGGGAATTGAATGCATGTATTCATTTCAAATAAGTAGCAAATCAAAAAGTTTGAATTTTAATAGAAAAGACAACTTAATTTTTAAAGATTTATATGTATATGATTGTGGTAAAATGCTGTGGTCCAAATTATCACACAAGACTGTAACAGATGTTTATTAAGTGCTGCTGCTGCTGAATCACTTTCAGATTCACGTCTTTGTGAACTGTAGAAGATGAAGGTTTATAGAGTTAGTAAACTAACTGATTTTTGCAACCTAGTTGACTTTCCTATTCTTTTACTGAAGGAATTACACTACAGTCAATGTTATGCACCTCAACTATAATGTAATTTGATCAACTGTGCTCAGACAATTTTTAGACTAAAAGATTCAGTGAAAAAAGAAATTTATGACAATACAAATCTATCTCTCTGTATAAATAAATAAATATATATATATATATATATATATATATATATATATATATATATATATATATATATATATATATATATATATATAATTTATATATATATATATATATATATATATATATATATGCATATATATGCATATGCTATAAATATATTGCATAATGCACGTTTACATAAGGGATTAGACAAATAGTATCTAATAAGACTGCACTTTGGTATGTTGGCGTGTTGCCTTATCACCAAGTACACACTTTTAAAAATGTAAACCACACTCTGTAGTGTCCTATTCTGTTTATAAATGCTACACACACACACACACACACACACACACACACACACACACACACACACACACACACACACACACACACACACACACACACACACACCAAATAAGGAAAGTGAAATGAATTCAATGTGTAAACAACATAAAAAATAGTAATTATTGATACAAGAAACATGAATATACCTCTGATTAGACTGTTATAGTCAATCTGGGTTACTCACATACACTTTCACAGACATGTCTTTTTGTTTAAAGGTGGGATGGTTACAATATTTTATGGTGCAGAAGTGCACAGAACTTCATATTCATCTCTCATGAAATGTTGTGTTCAGATCACATGCCATACTAAAGAGTCATCAGCAGAGGAGGTGTGCCAGTAACAATCAGATGTAGTTTTATTAGTGCATTTGTAGCTCCATTCTGCATCTTCGTGAAGTAGTGCATGTGAATACAAGAGAAATATTTAGCAGTTACTAATTAATTAATTTACTTTGTTGATTAGGTCAATTTCATTGAGACTATGGCAAATGCAACAGATGAGCATACATACACATGATTGTTTGTTGAAAGGTACAGTTGTAGCAGGGGTGGCTCATTGTAATAGGCTACTGGGTTATGGCCATTCTAAGCTGATTTTAAACTTGGTTAACATTTATTTAATTTGATTTATGTTTAATTTCTATCAACCAGCTGACTTTCCCAGTCCAGGATATGAACCTGATCAGCTGCTTACTGTGCATATATGGTGTTGCAATTTCTATTTAAAAAAAATCATAACATTGCAGGTCAACAGTCAACCTACTCAAATGGGTTCGGGCCAATCTAATATGCCCTCATTGCTGGGATGGTAGTAAGAGCGTAAATAACCCTCATGGATGCTTGGATGATGGTTGGCTTTGTTTTCCAGTACTAGTGATAGTTACTATGGTGGAATGGATGGGCAATGTTGAAATGGGGGAAGGCTTGATGGTTGGCATGCAAGGAGTGAAAAAAAAAACAGTAGAAAAAATATCATGAATTACATGGACTATTCTGACTGTGCCCAGATGACTGGGGATCAATTAGCACCCTTAGCAATGGTGAATGCAGGCAGGGAGGGAAGGAGGGAAGAGGTGTGGCACATACTCAAGTGCACACTAGGTATTGTTAACTTCCTGGCGGAGACTGGAAAGTTCACTTATCATGCTTTTGAAGGGTGGGGCTAGGAAGGCCTGGAAGGAATGCTCCTTGCAGAAGTGAGAGGACATCCTCCACTGCCATGCCTTTGCATGTCTGTACCCTAGTCTCACTGGAACTATGTGTTAGGGACAGGAAAACTAAAGATGAAAACCTCAAATTATTCCTAATGGCTGTCCACATGATGGCAACATGCAGTCTACCCTTGACCCAGTGATGAGTAGTGAATGAGCAGATTGGCCATGGATGGGGCTGATGATTTTATTTATTTATTTACTAGTTGGAAATTGGGTAAGAACCTTTTTCAGCCTTGACACACAAAGCACAACCTCAAAGTGAATGACTAACAGACAGTAGAGGCAAACAGTAAAAAAAAAAAACATTAATCATAGGGACTGATGCTCAAATCCAAGCAGGACCTCTGCCAAACCAGTTGTACAGTCTCATTAGTTTTGAGTTATACACAATACCTGAAGCATACTTGAGAATTTTCTAAGGAAAAGCAAGTGCAATTGATGTTATGCTTTGGCTAGAAATGTCCTGAGAAGTAGAACTGATGGTTAAAAATCTGTAATACTACAAAATCAGATCCAAAGATTCAGTGATATTTCGGGAAACAGAATACTGAATATAGAGTACAACTATGTCTGACTTGTTTCAGCTTAAGGACCTCCAGTATTTTACACATGTTGACTACAATTCCCTGAAGTTACCATATTAAAATATAACTCTTCACAAACTATCATTACCGGTGAAGTCATTTTTTTCTTGACGTGTTATCCTTGGCATAAATCCACGCTTTTCACAATACTGGGAATTTCAGAGTATCATACTAACAGTGGTCTGTGCTTTTTCGAAACACTGGGGATTTCAATGCATCATTTATTCACAAAGATATTTCTAGTCAAATGACATCTAAATGGTGATGAGCATCATGAAAATAAATGTTTTGGCACTTCAGAGCAAGAATGTTGTCTTGCACTTCCTGAAAAAACTCTACTTCATCCTTCAGGATTTGGAGGGAATGAAAGCATTTTTGTGCTATGTTTAGCAAAATTAATGCCAAATGATCAGCCTGCAGGAAAAGCTGTTCAGTATAAATAGTGATTGTATTGTAACAGATTAGCTAAGACTGCCTATCCTGAGACCAGAATCCTGTTGAAAAACATTTGAAACAACCAGGTGTTGTCATTGAGCATGCAAAAAACATCAAGGTACTACAGTGTCAAAACAAGAAAATATCTTACCCTAATAAGCAATTCAAAAGTACTTGTAATGGACCAAATGATTTCATCACAGTTTAGTGACTGAGAAACTGCTCTTAAGGGACAGACAGAGTTAATATGTGTCAAAAATACCACAGCCAGGATATTTTCGATAATGTGATTCATGCATGCATCCTGATAATGATTGTGTACCAGCCAATTCCTTATTTGCCTGTCCTGATAATAAAAATCTGCATGGTTTGACAGAGTATTAGATGTGATGTTAACCTGATATGACTGCAACATCATTTACTGGTGCCTGCAAAGTACCAAAATATGGTAGAGTTATTAGGAAAAAAACATCTGAATGGAATGGTTTTAACACATGGTTTAATAACAAGGCCTGAATCATAAAGATGCTGTTAAATAACACTATAGGCTGGATTCACGCAGTTAGTATAACCCTTGTGAGTGAAAAGACAACACAAACATTATGGTAGGGATGTTCTTGAATTCAGGAACCTTTATGAAGCTGGCCTTATGTGTTTCAAATGCATTTCGTACATTCATAGTAATTACTAAACTGTGTTCTCATCTATATGCTAATGTGGAACACAGACTTAAATATAACGTGTATTCCAATGCTTTAAAGGAACAGATAGAACCAGTTTACTTAATAAGTCTACTTAACTTGCTCCAAAGAACAGGAATCATTCATGACAAAACTTTCAGTCTACTCATACCCTTAAACTGGAAAATAGCACCATTGAATCTGCATGTTAATAAGCCTTGGCATTCATATTCAGTTTGAGTCTTCAAGTCCTAATAGCATTGACAAACTGTTATGATGTAATACTTTAAAAGCCAGAATTAACTTACCTCTGAAATATCTGTAACTTATAAGTTCTCAGATGAGTACTAGGCTAGCTGCCTTGTGGGTCATTTTAAACCTAACCAACTTCCCTTTTTGGGCCCAAATTAACCTATCCAATTTGGTTAGTGTTTGGCTTTACCCATTAGTGATTGGCCTTATCCATATAACTAATAAATTAAGATACTTTAACCTTGTATGATAGTTCAAATTTTTCAAGACAGCATTTGGTTTGTTGCCTCACAGCAAGAGCAGCAAGAGGTTCTCCGGTTCAGTTCTCAGGTGGGGTGCCTTCTGTGTGGAGTCTGCATGTCATCCCTGCATTTGTTTCCTCTGGGTGCTCTGGTTTCCTTCCACATTCCAAAGACATGCAGTAGGTGGACTGGACATCCTAACCTAAATTGGCCCTAGGTGTGCATGCAAGTGTGTGGTGCATCCTCTAAGGAGGGTTTGGCCTTGGGTTAGCAACCTGATCCCATAAAACCTGTACCTGCTATAGAAACAATGAGTGCTGAAAGGCTCTCATTAACCAATGTGCTGAATCCACAGGGGTGAATCCATGACCCAGGACAAGATCACAAAGAACACTCTAGTAACATAAAAATTAGTAAGTGTGTTTTGGAATCATGAAGAGATTGTTCTAAATAGGAGACAAAGATTCTGTAATTTAAAGATTCTGCAATTCCCTACTTCTAATATGTGACATCTTTTGTATAAATTAAACTTATTGCTTATCCATGTACCTAAATATTTTTAACAACCACTTACATTTGTGGTGTTCACCCCCTTTGCCAAAGTTTAATCATTAAAGACAAACCCCACCATTTCTTCTCACAAGCCAACAATGTCCAAGCACTGGCTAAGCCCAACACCCTTACTCTTATCAACTGATCTGGGTGTTCCCATTCTGGCTTATACACTATTAAACTCTTTCTCTGCTCAGTTGTGTAACATACCTCACTGCAACAAATTTAGAAAATGATTAACATATCTGCAAAAGGGAGCTACTTGTGTATGCTTTACTCAACTATCTGTCTCATAAACACAACTAAATCTAAGTTTTAGCTCTTTCATCCTACTTCTCTTTGCTAAACATTTCTACTAGCAGGTGAAATACCCTTTTTCCAGGATGTACCCAAAACAACAACACTCCACCTTTGCAACTACTAACATTTGCAGTTCCTTCCTTATGGCTAGATAATCTTTACTTTCTTCAGTTATTCTGCTGCACTGTAAACATGCAGCACTGTGCACTGCACTTCTGTTTGCTTTGTGGTAGGTATATGTTCTCCATAGTATTGTCTTGTCTTTATTCTTTTCTCATTGCAGAAGTGAACTAGCCTTTCAATACATTTGTGTTACTCCTGGGCAGTTACTCAAATGGATCTTCTCTGGATCAATCCAAAACCCCATTAAATGAGCATTAATAAATAAATAAATAAAATAAATACTTCTAAGGCATTATAGCTATGATGTAATTTCATATCCACCCTAGTCTAATCTTATTTATTTACTTCCTTGTTTGCTAAGTGAATATGTGAGCTGGTACAGAACCGTTTACAGTATTTAATCGGTTATTTGGCAATTACATAACAACATACCATGTTTAATTACATACATATGCAGCATAAAGAATAGTACTGAGACATTATAAATAACATAAACCTGACTAAGGACATACCTGTACAAAGAAATTACAACATTAATTAGTATTTATAAGGAAAATTTGAATTGACCAAATATAGTAATTTAGTAGTAACATAAATTTAACTAACTCGAAAAGTAGTAAAGATTAATAAGTATGACCAACTGGGCCCTCATTCATATCAACCTAAGTGGTCAGACCCACTCTGTATAGGGTCAGTCTATATTTCTGCACTCTTTTTGGTCCTTCTTGGTCACAAATGTTCCCTAATGGGATCACCAAAAGCATGATCCAGCTACATGACTTCAATATCAATGTTTTAGGAAAAGAGTCAACTCCTATTAACAAAATGTTACAATTCAGCTTAGTAAAATTAGTGCAATCACCTATCAGGCTTGGTACAAAAAACAACTAAAGCTCTATCTAGGCCTAATACCTAACAATATACAAAATAGATGTCTTTACATTAAGTCACTATCTGTGATTCCTTAAGTGACCACTCTGCAGTTAAATTCCTCTAGTCCTTTTTGTACCCCCTCAAATAATTTCCAGATAATCCTTCCCTAGAACTAAGCTAGCCATCATTAATACTTTCCTCAGGTCTGTAGATTGATCCATCCTCTTCAGAACAACCAATCCATCCACAGCTTTGGACTTATTCTTTTTCTGAGTTCTTACTCTATTTTAAGATTCACTGTTCCCAGTTACAAAAAGAAGGCTTAGAGTATATGTCTACCTCTGGCTAACTTCAGAGATTAAAGATAAAATGAAATCCAGGGATGTTATATGGGAAGCAAAGAAAATGGACATCTAAATGTACACCTGTATCCAGCATATCTAGGTCTCAAAAAAGATGTTTGCATTGTTACCAATTCAGCCAAAGTTACCTATCTTAGATAGAAACAGGCAGAAAACTGGCCTAGGCCAAAGCAGTTCTGAAAAACATTGAAATAGCTGACGTGCATTATCTAATCTCCAGTATGGAGAACATCAATGTCTGTGCTGTAACTGAAACCTGGTTCAAGGCTCCTGAGAGCACCCCGGTACTATTAGGTTTTACCTCATATCATGCGTTCCGGCCCCAAAACCCGGACCACACCACAAAAGGAGGGGGTGTATCCATATTCATAAAGGATACCCACACCTCCAGGTTGGTGGCAACACACGGAGCTTTGGAAACCGTCCAGGTGCAACTAACCATAGGCAAAACTGCTCTACAAATTGTAGCATGCTACAGGCCACCCTTTCAAACTCAGGAACCCCACACAGCCTTCCTGAAGACACTGGAGGGTATAAATGTATCTCCAAACACCATCATATTGGGTGACTTCAACTACCCGAATATAGACTGGGAACATTACTCAAGCCCTAACTTTCTAGCCCAACGGTTCCTGGAGTTCATAAATTCAAATGCCATGGAACAGTTAGTCACTGTTCCCACGAGAGGAGAAAATATACTAGATCTCATTATCACAAACATGGGGACAAAATGCTCCACACCGAAGTATATCCCTCATTGGTGAGATCTGATCATAAACTAATCTCACTGGAAATCCACATCTCGCCCCACCCCAAACAAAAGACCACAGTGAAGAACTTCTAAAGCAAACTTCACACTACTCAAGACTTGGTGTGGTATCCTTCAAGGCCCCTGAGCCAGTGGAAACCACAACCCAAGCTGCGGAAGCCCTTACAAATGCCTTCTATGAACACCTCCAGGACTGCATGGATCAGGCAATCCCAAATAAAACCAAGACTCTTTCCACAAAGGGCAAACGTCCAGTCTGGTGGACCCCAGCCATTAACAAACTTTACAATAAGAGGAGAAAGCTATTACATGATAGAACAAAATCCATAAATGGGAAGTCACCCCTGATCATTACTAGTACAAAAATACGAGCACTCATAAAATCAACTAAGGCCAATTTTGAGAGAAAAATTGCCATGGATTCAAAGGACAATCATAAGGCCTTTTTCAGCTATGTTAGGAACCTGGGTGGAAACTCCCAGATATGCTCAGAATTAGTCCAAAATGATACAAAAATCACTGAACCCATAGACATTGCCAACATACTGGCAGACAGGTTCAGTGCAAACTTCACCCTCTCCCTAAAGGAGAGATAACTATCCCAGCGGAGTGTAGCCTCCCAGACATCTCAAATGCGCAGGTGAAAGCTGCTCTCTCTAAACTAAAAACACAGCATCAATGGGCCCAGATGGTGTCCCCGGCTGTGTGCTACACGAGCTAAATGAGGAATTAAACCCGCACATAAGGCAGCTGTTTAATCTCAGCCTTACCACAGGATACATGCCCAAGG
This sequence comes from Protopterus annectens, assembly GCF_019279795.1. Classification (NCBI taxonomy): domain Eukaryota; kingdom Metazoa; phylum Chordata; order Ceratodontiformes; family Protopteridae; genus Protopterus; species Protopterus annectens. The sequence continues at coordinate 716,410,723 of NC_056729.1, forward strand.
AGTGGCGTACGGCAACTGTGGTCCCACTCCACAAAGGCGGTGCCTCTACGGACCCTGGTAATTACCGCCCCATAAGCTTAACAAGTCTAGTCTGCAAAGCTATGGAGAGGATCATAATGGAGCTCATAAACAAAGATATAGGGACTTGCAGACATTGGACCCGACCCAGTTTGGCTTCGTCAAGGGCAGATCATGCCTTTTGAACTTGGTCGACTTCTTCAAATCAGTCACCAAGGCCATTGATGAGGGAAAGGCTGTACATACAGCTTACCTTGACCTTGCAAAGGCTTTCGACACAATACCCCACTCGGGTATTGTAGAAAGACTTACCAGCTTAAATGTAAACCCATATGTCACAAGATGGGTTGCAAACTGGCTTAAGGGCAGAACCCACAGGGTTAGAGCTGCTGCTGCTGTGTCAGACTCCAAGCCGGTCACAAGTGGTGTCCCACAGGGCTCGGTCCTTGGCCCCTATTGCTCGGCATCTTCTTCTCAGAAGTACAGGCCAACATGGGAGGACTTTATTGACAATGTTTGCAGACGACTGCAAACTGGGTGCCATAGTGGAAAGTGCATCGGACACGGATATCCTTCAGAAGGGACTCACGGAAACAGATAGCTGGTGCCAGAGCCATGGCCTGAAGTTAAACGCCAAAAAATGTATAGTCATACCCTTCGGGAAAAACAAGGTAACCCCAAGCTACCATATAGGTGGCAATCCACTAAGCACAGAAGAGGTTATCAGGGACCTGGGGACCCAGGTTGACAGTGGCCTTTTTTTTGACACTCACGTTGCTAAAGTGGTTAGAAAGACCTTCTACATTGCCCACCTGATCATGAAGGGATTCACATCCATATCTATTGAGGTTATTGTTCCCCTGTACTCTTCACTTATCAGACCAATGATCGAGTACAATGCCCCATTCGGAATGTATCTCACCCGACATCTGCAGCAATTGGAGAGACCCCAAAAGTTCTTCACCAAAAGGATAAAGGGACTCCAAAATCTGTCATATGCTGCCAGATTGAAGAAACTCCAGCTCTATTCAGTCGCATACCGTCTGCTCAGAGGTGACATGTGCCTGACATACAAGGCCATGTCCAACCCGGAATTAATGGACATGCTCCACCTCAAAAAATCCAAATCCACCAAAACCACTAGAGCAAGTGACTTAAACCTTAGCACGGATATAAATAGGACGTGCTGGAGGGATAGATTTATCACTCAGAGACTCCCTATGCTGTGGAATAAAATCCCGGTCCATGTGAGGCAGAGCACCTCGCTGGCTCTGTTCAAGAGAAATCTTGACCTGTGGATGGGAGATCGTAGGTTTACCCCAGGAATCATCTCTGTGTCACTGCTGGACAGAGGCACAACAAACTAATGGGCACAGTATTTTATAATATAAGGGGTGGCGTAAGCCACAAAACTTTGGGCTAGGCTTATAAATGCCTTAGGGCAGATAGCCTAGTATAAACCTATGAACCTATGAACCTAATGCACAAAAATCTTTCCCATCTATGAACATCTTCTGGTTTACCACTGCTTATGCCCAGAAATCCATTAGCAGCATAACCAACAGCATTTCTATGTAAACCCTCCCACATGACATTTCTGTAACCCATTCAGGCCTACACTATTTCCTCTTGACTGATATGTAGGCTGCTTTCCACTTAACACAAATAACTGTCATGCAAGTGAAATCTGTACTCCAAAAAATAAATAATGCCGGTGTCAATTTCTTCAAGCTTCATCCCACTTTTTTTTTAAAAACTTTCCTCCAGTAGCATTGTTAATAACCTACATCTTCAGTCTCTCCCTAACTAGTGCATATTTTCCTGCAGCTTTCAAGCAATTATACATTATTCTACTACCTAAAGTCACTTCTCACAAAGATATTAATGATTGCAGGTGCATTTCTAGTCTTTGTCCTATTACTAAATATTACAAAAAAAACCCTTCTGAATAAGCACCTGCTAAAACATATTAGCATCAGTGGATTGCTGTGTGATACACGGCATTGCTTTCAAAATGCCTTCAGCACTTTTACAGACCCTTTTAACTGCAACTGACTCAATTTATTGCAACTTAAATGAAGATCACGTATCCTCAGGACAGTTTATAGAGATGACCAAGTCATTTGAAACCATTAATCATGACATCCTTCTTAGGAAAATATTAAAACTAAATATGGACAGAACCCATTGGTTCAGGATTTGCCTTCAAGACAGATTATACCATGTTTGTTTAAATAATATATTTGCAGCTATAGGACTACTCACTACAGGTGTCCCACAAGGATCCCTTCTTGGACCACTGCTGCACTGCCTATTGGTCAGTGATCTATCCATTGAACTATCATATCTCAAGCTGGTCATGTACACAGATGCTATACTTGTCTTACAATCCAGCAGTAATGACAGTGTCCACAAACACAGTCTTCAAGAAGACTTCACACAGTTATACAACTGGTTTCTCTATAGCAAGCTGCTTGTGAACCACGTTAAAACCATTGTCATGGTTATCTCTAGCATCCAAGAAATTACCCAACATTCCTCCCATTCTTTTAATTGATCTCAGTGGTATCAGTACTCCCAACACCGCTGAATAGAAACACATAGGCCTAATTTGAAAGCCTGAACTCTCCCTTACAGAATACATTGAGGCTATAGTCAATAAAGTATTAACTCAACTGAAACTTTACTGCAAGATCACACATCTTCTTCCTACTAAGACTCACTTATCAATCAGAAAGAGCATACTCTTACCTAAGTTGAACTATGGCCTTCCTTTTCTGGTCAGTTAATAATTCCCACAGAATGCAAACAGTGGGAACAAAATTTGTAAATTTATGCTCCTAACACATACATTACTCCATCACTGCAAACTACTAGAAAATACCAACTGTCTATTAATGAATAATTGGGCTAACTTTCTCCTTAGCTCATTGATCTTCAACATTTTAAAGCAAGCTTATTGCCCCCCCCCCAAAGGAAACTTTCAATTCAAGAGAGGTTATATGAGCTGAGAAGTTCACTGAATAACATTGACTCCATTGTATGTCCATCATTCAATTTCACACTAGTTGACTCCATTGTATGTCCACCATTCAATTCCACACTAGTTGACTCCACTGTATGTCCACCATTCAATTCCACACTATGGAAAAGGGCTTTCTCTAAATTAGGACAAGCTACCTGGAACTACTTGCTCGATGATATTAAGACTCAAGAATCCCTTGAAACATTCTAAAAAGTCCTTAAACACTTGCACACTCTATCTGCTTGCAACTGCTGTTTTGTTAATGGTTAGCTACTTGAAACTACTTTCCCAATGATATCAAGACAAAAAAATCCATTGAAACTTTCTAAAAGAGTCCTTCATGAACACCTGTACACCGTATCTGCTTGCAACTGCTATTATGTTAATGGTTAGTACATGAACTACAGTTCTTCTAAAATTAATCAATTATTTTCCAGATACTTCATATGTATGCATTAGTATTAGTTTATCTTAGTATTTGTCCTTCTGTTTGTCTAATTTTGTTGTACTCTTCCCTGTTCAAAGTGCTACAAATATAATTCTTACATATAACTATGTTATTACAAAATCTCAGATTTGCTGCAAATTCTGAAAATGTTTATTCCTTCATGCCAAGTATGTACATTCTGATATCTGAGGTATATTCAGTAAATAAAGTTGGCTTTAATTGGATGCAGGGGTTGTCTGTAGATAAAAGTGACTGACACTGTTGCCATCTGGATTTATTATACTGGCTTTGTGGGAGTAGTGTGCATATTTTTTTCACTTTCTGTACCAGTCAAACATCAGCTTTGCACTTAAGAAGTAACTTTCTGTGGTGGTCTGGGTAGGATGTGTGTGATAGCAACTGATCAGTGGCAGAGTGTTAGAGTGAATAGTGTTGCCATATAAAATCACTTGGTACTCCTGATGAGTTTTTGCTGTTCATTCCTTCTATGTGTAGTCCTTTTCTATTTGTGAGTTTTATCCAAATACTTTGGTTTCTTCTCCCAGACACTCAACAGTATAATATATGTCTTTGGCCATTCATTCTTTTAATTTTCATCCCATCAGAGTGGTACACAGAAGATAACTGTCTTTTTGGTGGGGTAGTAAGGTAGGCACTCTTGCAAGAAAGACTGAATATATTTCCTTACTCATGATTTTTCTGTTCAGACCATCATTATTAAGTCAAATGTTAGTTAACATCTAAGCTGCACCATGGTACATTTAGAACAAGCAGACCACCATCTTTATTCAGTTACAGTAATCTGTCTGAACGATATAGGGTTAGAATGAGGGGCAAACAGATGAGAACACTTGGGGAGTGCAGGGTGGACTAGATGGTAACAGGGGTACCCATGGAGTGTTGATTACAGCTAGACATCTAAAGTATATATAGTCAGCAAAGTGGCTATAATGTGTGGGTTTGTACCAAAGCAGTCTGTGGATGAAAGTGAAAGACAACGGCAAGGATTCACGAAGCCTCCGTGTAAGAGTTATAACTCTTACACGGAGGCTGCAGTTAAACTGAGTGATGTCAGCATGCTTTGCATATTCATGAGAGCATGCTGAATCACACCTAAGTCTAACACGGTCCATGTAAGACAGTAGGGGGCGTATTCGTAAGCCGAGCCCTGCAAGCGGACATGCCCCCAGAAGTGTAAAAGTGCCCAAAGTAAACACCCACAACAGAGTCCACGGAAATGTGAATAAACACAACACAACACATGCCCCCACAGACTATGAACATAAACTATATAAATGAACATGTTATATATTTTTTTAAATTGTAAAGATGTTTAACCGTGAGTGCTCGTTTATGCGTGCGTAGTGCAGCTACAGTTAGCAGTCAGTGGGAAAGCATATAGGAACTAAATATGCAAAGTAAACCAAGAAGCAATAGCGTAGCGGTAGAGATGTTGGCTGAAGAGCAGGCATTCATGGTTTGAGCGCCCACAACGCCAACTTTTATTTTTAGCAAAATAAGCACGAAACAAGTCCCTGACAAACATGTATACATATAAAATCGGATCTACCTGACTACATCGAAACTTCAAAAGAGCAAAAACGACTTCACCGAAGCCAGAATATCGACAGTTCACAAACATAACACCGCATACACTCGACACATCACAACAACAAACAAAACAAATCCCCTGTCCAAAACCCACACACACAACACAAGCACACCAAAATCCTTACAAACCAACACTAACCCATACATACACAACTATCTACAACCCTAACCCAAACCCTTACCCTAAGGTCCGTCAGTATCGCACACTCACCTAACCTGCGCCTAACCCTAACTCACTTAACCCGCCCTAACCCAAAACTATCACTACTGCACCTTACCTAACCCGGGCTAACCCTAACTCACTTATCCCACCCTATCCCTACAGACCGCCAACATCGCACACTTACCTTACTCGCACCCTTACCTAACCCGCGCCCTAACCCTAACTCACATATCCCACCCCTATCCCTACACACTGTCAACATCGCACACTTACCTTACTCGCACCCTAACGTCCGTCACTACCGCATAATTACACATCCTTTCCCCATCTCAGTGTTCTCAGCGTCGGTGTTCTCCTCCGTCGGTCTTCTGCCTTGTCGATCTTCTGGCGTCGGTGAAGTCGTTTTTGCTCTTTTGAAGTTTCGATGTAGAGAGGTAGATCGATAAAATCACATTTAATGTAAAATGTAATGAAACAGTCCATTTATTTTGAAGAAATGTGAGGTAACAAAACAATAAAAAAATGCCACATGTGCCTATAGCTGAGCGACAGTTTAACAAGGTGAGTGCATCTGCCTGTAGGTGAGCAGTGGTTTAACAGGTGCAAAATAAGTGCCCGTAGCTGAGCAGTGGTTTCACATGCTCAAACTGTGTGCCCCTAGCTGAGCTGAGATGACTATGCGTGCTGACAGCCAAATGAGGCTTAAACCAGCGCACCCTGTTTGTGCGGAGTTACGCACCGCGCCTACAAGCTAACCGACGGGCAACGTTGAGCAAGCTGTAACAAAACTGCCTTTACACAGACACACCCCCTAGCCTGTCTAGACAGTCAGAAAATATAAAAAGCAGTGGCCAGGTTCAAACCCAGGATACAATGCACCATAGTCAAGGTACTGAACCACTAAGCTACGACAACTGTACTCAGGAATGCAGTAATAGCACATATATAGGAATGAATAGAAAGTGGAGCATGACAAAGCAGGTCTTGTGAAGTGGATACAATTCCAAAATGGCCAATCACAGAAAAGTGCGGGAAAAACAGCATATATAAGCCCCACAGGCGGGAATACACAGCATAAACGATTGTAGAACTGACTTGCAGCCAGAATGTCAGGTGTAGGTGAGGGTAGTTGCTTTTGAGCACAGAGGTGGGGCATTGAGGAGTCCAGATACATGGTCTGGCTCCTAGTCCACAATCATGAGGCCCAACTCATGCAGGGCCAGGTCCTGTGGGGAGCATATAGGGCTGAGGCGTGGGACCGGTTGGCTCATGATCTTACCAGTGCCACAGGGATGCCAAGGACTGGTGAGCAGGTCCATCACCACCATGCGGACCTGAAGAGACGCAAGCAGGACCAATTGAACCTTTGGATACAGGAGGCCCGGCAAATGCCCAACGCCCCACTACTGAGTAAGTTACATTTAATTATGTATTTAAGAAATTAAATTAGCTGATATTATGGAGATGTGTATTCCAATATTACTCCATTTATATTACAGCTGCAGGTGTCCGGTCTGCAAACCAACGAGCCTATGGCGATAGGCTGGTGCGGTTGCGTCACCAGGCAGGTCAATAATTCACACCCAGTAACTGTAAAGAAATATAAAAGTAT